>NC_134049.1:4677893-4930942 GCF_965140245.1 Athene noctua
CAGGAATCTATTATCAAAAAACACCTGTAGAAGTACAAAGGTTCATTGTGCACGTGTGGGTGGGCTAAGAGGCTGCTGGACTGGTAGACACAGCAAAGCTGAATATTAAGGTGTCTAGGAAACTCGACCGTTTGTGGTGCTTGTCACTTTTCAGACATCATTGTCTGCACTGAGGAGAACACTTACACACCATCTCCAAAGAATAAATGATCACACTGTCATTTTAAAAACGTTTTAAAACAGTGAGGAAGTGGCCGCAGCAGTCAACTGCAAGTGCACACCATGTCAGACATGCACGACAGCATCTACTGTACCCGTGCTGCATGACTGCTGCCTCCCTGCGCATCCCATCAGCCTGGCGAGTGGTACCCGGGCTCCGAGCATGGCCACAGCCACAGCAACCACACGGGGGGCTTCTGCAGCACTTCTAGTCAAGCAAGAGCTACACTTTTCCTGAAATATTCTTTTTCTCAGAGCTGAGGTGTACCCAAACAGACTGAAAAGGGACAGTCTTAATTTTGCTGCCTGTCAGCAACCCAATGTCCTTTCTGATGGTCAGGAGAAAGCCAGTGACCAAAACGCAAAAATAAGAACCCGACCTAAATCATTGTAGAGTGGCAAATGTCAGCAGATGCAGACACTGAAGCAGTTAATATGCAAGTAAAATCACTAATCAAATTATTCTGATAACAGCATGCTCTGTTTCTTTTTTTAGAGCTGTCTATCATTTATCCCTCCAGTATCTCAGCACCAGTTATATTAAGGAAGTTACAGTCACACTAACCCCCAAAAAAAGGCTTAACCACTCCCTACATTTCTATCTTCTTTCGCAATAAGCGAGGTACACCACTGGAGATAAAAATATATGGAAAAGCCACAATTCACTTGTGGAACTGTCCTATGCTTCAAAATTAACAATTCAAACATCTTACAAGCAAAAGTTGTAGATAAGTAATTAAAGATTGCATTCAGAAAGAAATAGAACTCATACTTTGTTTAGGCAACGACAAAGGCTGACAATTCTTGAAGCTGTCTTTACATCATTAATATCATCCTTTTAACATAGTTTTTGTGTATACTTTAAGATGACTGGCAAATAACCAAACCCTGGACTATATGAGATTCAGAACATTTCAATACACATGCCTTTTTTTTGTATCTTTAAAACAGTGGAAAAGAAAATTCTCTGCAAAGCAAAATAAGACAAAACAAGTCTACGTAGTTCTAGTTCAACTGACAAAACTAACAGACCCTTACTGAAAGGAATTTTTTTCCTCTAAACGTAAGGAATTCTTTTGGGATATTTGGTCTGGAAGGACAGAAAAATTGTTGCTCTTGCATTTATTTAGCAGAGAAATTAATGTACTTCATCAGTATGTGACCAGTCATTATGGAAGTGACCTGTCAGCACGATGGAAGTAACTGACATTCATGCCATTTGAGAGATATTAATGACAATTGGATGAGATGCCAGTTAAAGTGACAATTTCACTGGTAGTTTATCATGACAATATTTCATTATCATAACACCAGAAGTTGCCCAATGTATTTACATCATTTTTGATACTTATTTTAGGATTTAGGATGCCCTTTCACCTGAATTACATAATTATTTGCAGTACAGCACTGAAAGTACACCATTGAAATTAGACTCCTATTATGGTACTGACTGTACAAATATATTTGCAAAAGTTTAAGGAATTTTCAGTCTAAATACACAAATCGGCAAAGTACAGAAGCAACAAGAAAGGCACTGAGGAGAAAATGAAAATTAAAATATTAACTGAGATTAAAACCCAGGTATTCTTATAGTTCTATCTGGAAACACTACAAGCTCCATTCTTTATCACAGAACACACTGTCTTGTCACAGAGTGTTACTCAGAATCACAAAATCTTACTGTGCATTCAGTCTTACAATAAATTGCATTCTTCTCCAAGTTTAACGATTTAGAGCTTGTTATTAAGGATTAATGTTCAATGTAGAATGAGTTCCAAGAGCTCTCATCATCATAAACCTTGTCAGTATAATATCTAGAGAATGTAAAACACAAAATTTGTAGCAATAGGCAAAGAGATTAAATAAATGTACTGTCCCATTAAATATCACTTTACAATATCATATATATTCTCTAAAGAAAGATTCCAATCATAATCAAAGAACTCAACCTCCCAAAGCACAGATGAGTAGCCTCTGCAAGTACTATACATGCCCATCAGTAGAACCATTGACACCGTTACCTTTCTCCGAAGATATCTACATAAAGCACAATACAGCCAATGTTCTGTATAATATACTTCAGAGTTATGCTTTCAAACTATGCTACAATAATAGCAATTACAATAATGATTAAAATATTCAGGTAATACAGTTTCTACTCAATTCTGTGAATAGAAGCTTCACAGCTGTTACATAGGAGGAATATTAACTTTGAAAATCAGGAAATTGGTGCTAGAATATAAATGAAAAAGAGGAGTGTCAACCTAGATATCATCATCAAGCCATCAAAATAAATCCGACCCCCAAATTCATAAGTATTAGAACTGCAAGAAGTTATATTGTTTGGAAAAAACAGAAAAATCTGCAATTAAAACACTTCCACTTTGCTGTTTCACAGCCAAGTAAATTATGTTTTCCTTGCAATAAGCCCCAATACAATTCTGAGCTTTAGTTAACACCTAGGAAAATAATGCTATAATTAGCTAAATATTGGCCAGTACACATACATACACCTTACTGCTCAATCACAAGGCTTCCAAACCTATTAAGAAACAGATGTGATTGATTTTTATCTTTCATATTGGCATTCTAAAAACCCATGCCCATTACAATTGCACTGAGGAGACTCCTGAGACTGACCACTGGACTCAATTCCACAGATAACTTATTTCTTGAATATCAATATTACTATGCATGTGTTGTGATTCAGAACTTGTACTTTTACTACACTCTTCTGCACTAGAGGCATTTTTGTTAAGGAAAATATACTGCATTATTTATCACAATTTCAGTGAGTCAATGTCTTTGAAGTGCGAAGATCATAAGCAGTTTTCATTGTTAAAAGGCAAGAGTATATCAGGAAGTGTTTTTACCTTAAATAATGTCAACAGAACAAGCTGCTCTATGTTTTACCACCAATAATCTAACCTGATTGTTCCCTATATTCTAGTATAAAATATTAGAACAAAAAACCAAAGATGAACATTAAACATCAAAAATTGATGGATTACAAAGAAAGTTTTGTAACTGAATAAATGAAATATCAAGGGAAAACCGTGCTTTTTGGGGAAAAAAATGCAGGAGTGTGTGGGAGAGATAGTGGAAGGAAGAAGGGAAGAGACAGAAAGGGAAAGGAGAGAGACTGGCTATGAAAACACAGGTGCAAGCTGGGAGAAGGACGTTAAAAGAGCAAGTCTTGCCAGCCATCATCATCTGATTCAGTGTGTGCATGCTGCACAGTATGCTGCGGCTTCAGCCATACCACTGTGGTGTTCCCTTACCCAGATGGCAGCTGTACTCTGGCCACACACACCAACAGACTCTTAACCTTACAGAGCAAGTATGGAAACTCAAGGCTTTAGCATCTAAGGGAACTGTAAGAAAAGATCAGATGCTTATGATTCCAGCTTTGCTTTCATATAAAACATGTTGGCCTTCTGGAAAACATTAAAAGAAAGCCAAGAAAGCTCTATTACAGAGGAAAGCAATAGTTATGTTTGTAACCCATATTAATGTGTGTTATGATGGTTTAGTAATGTCATAGACATACTTTAACAATCATGGAATGGTTTGTATTAAGCATGGACACTTACAGAGAACATGAATTCTTAAAGAAAGAAATGAGAATTTTATCCAGTTTTCCTTTAAGTTCACATTAGAGAAGACCCCTGAGAACAAGCAGAAAGAGCACAATTTAAAATAATATCAAACTGCATAATATGTGTTCACATTCATAGACTTGCACTGATTTCAAGCTAGGAGTTCTGAGATATGGATTACTTGCACAATGTAAATATTCTAAGTGTTTTAAATATTAGCATAAAACCTCAGAACCCGTATCATTTAAGTGGATTTAGTTCTCTAATCAGCTCTGGGAACACAAAATACTTAGAACGTTTGGCTAACTTCATAGAAAGAAAACATTCTAGTCCTGATTCAATAAGTCCTCCTGCATTTACATGTATGTTTACACTAAGAATAATATTCAAACCATGTAATTTTAAGCCTCCAATTTAAGTTGAATATGTTGACTATTGAAAGGGGTTTCTGAATTAATATCTCAAGTAGAAGCACTTACACCAAGACAGTTGATGTCAAAGACATTAATACTCCATTGGATGGATGAAGCTGTTCAAATACAATGACATTTGCCCCTTTACAATAAAGCTTTAATGCATCATCTGGATTTCTAACTGAAAAATACTACAAGATTTTTTTTAAAAAGTAAAAATTTGTTGGGGGTATTGTGTGGGGTTTTTTAAAGGGTTGTTTGATCTCCTGGGTCTAATTAGAGTTTTATTGTACATACCAATAAAAAAATAACTATTACACAGAAATAGTTAATAGGAAATATTTAAAAGGAACAGAAGATATATGAAAAACATTATTTCAGTATGAGAAAGGATGTGTAACATGGAGTGAAACTTCCAGTCCAGTTTCACTTACAGATCCAGTTTTCCATCTCCATCTCATTTGTTTTGAAGGTTCATGAAAAGTATATAGTCTCACAAAGTTATCAATATTTTGGGTTATTATTTCCACAAGTCGCAAATCATAGCTAATCTTTGCATAACCCTGGGCCTTTTAAAATCTCAAGTCCAAGAACTTAACTTTAGCTTAAGCATACTTCAATTTCAAATCAATTAATGAGGCTCAGACTTGGTTTCTCTAAAAACCTTGCTTTCAAAAGTCTTGTTTAGTTCCTTTAAGTATTTCCTCCCTACTTTTCCTGTATTTGTCTTTCCATTCTCTTCTTTCCCATTAACAGAGATTAGACAGTTTCTCAAATCACAGTCATTTGTTACCTTGGAACAGTCTTTTGCTCTGAAACTCAAGATCAGAGGGAGAAAACAAGACAGGAAAAGCTCTACAAAGACAGACAAGTGGCAAGTGAATAACAATCTTTATATGTTGATGAGTATCTGTTTAATAGATACTGTTCTGACATTTTTCCATAATAGATTCATACAATAGAAAGGAGTTTTTTAAAAAAACCCATGTTTATATACATGAAATTTCAGTAAAAGAATCTTACCTATAACAACTTTTTTCAAGATACCTCTGAAATCATTGGTCATTAACGTTCAAAAGGGAACCACTTCATTATCAGCGTAGCCTTTATTTCATCCTGGTTAAGAAGTGTAGCAGCAGCAGTGAAACTGCTCCTTCCACAAATGCTGTTATAATACAGAGACTTTTTTTAATTTGTAATTAAATCAAGCTGGATGAATAAAGGAACTAAAATGGCCCACCTGAATTTTGTCAGTATATATAGCAGCTTATAAAAGACTACCTCCACTTGACTTAGATGATGTAAAACCAAGACAGAATATCTGATCTTCTTGGAGTAGAAACACAAAGCAATCTGAGCACTTCAAAGTTAACATCACCGTGGTATATGGTACATCTATCTGTAGGTTTTGTATTGAAAATCATGCTTTCCACATTTTTTTCATAATGGAGTAAAACCATGAGCACATAAATTATCTGAAATAGTAATGTTCATACTGTGTGCTGCGAGATCAGTATGCAACATCACCGGCAAGAGAAAAAAAAAAAGAGTAGAGCCATAAGAGATGCAAAGATTTATATCTGATTAGAATATTCTGAAATAGCTCACCCAGAAAACATGTTCACAGAAAATACTAATTTATTCTGGCGTGATTACTTAATTTTATTGTAAGTTGTTTTGAAAGCTCAGAAAAACTAGTTATTTAATATTAAATGCCTATTTAATAATGACTATCCTTTAATATAACTTTGTAATTTCTAAATATCATCCTATACCTCATTCATTCTGTTCTCCAGCAAAGGCTATCACATTTCAGCTACAGAACAAAAGTTATCAAAAAAATAAAAATTTAACTGAATTTTATAATACATGTTCCTTGGGTAATTTTTCAGACTCAAGTAGACAAACAGGGAACAAGTACTGCAACAAGATTAAAAGAACACAAACTAAGTTAACATCAATTACAAACATAATCCTATTTGTGGAAGAGCTGGTAAATCAGCCACACATTAACTTTCCATGTATTTTCACTTTAATGGAGCACTTGCGGCATCACACTGAGTTAGAGTTCTTGTTTAGTCTGAGAAAACCTATCCAAGTGTGCCCCAATTCTTCACTGAGTGTCATAGCTAGACCTTCAACAGGTTATGCCTTTTCTGGAGTAATACATTTGATAATTCCCAGTTTATGAAGCAGCTGTGACCAAGACAAATAATTTCCATACCAAGAATAACACAAAAACTCTTCAAAAACCTTAATTTAACCCCCCCCCCAGTCTTTTAATAGTAACTTTACCTGTGCTGAGAGTTTAGAATAAAAGGTGAAAGCATAACAAGAATGTTAACTGTAATCCATAGGAGTAGCATTCCTTCATTCCAAGCACAATAATTTTTTTTTCAATCTCTTCAAAGCAAATTGAGATTATATAATCAAATATAAAAATGCAGATTCTGAAATGCCAATTATTTTTGTACTGTGACAGAAGGGGTAACATGACCTTCTGGAGTTTGTTATCTCTGATTATTCATGGGATTCTACCCACTGATTTAGCTCTCTGTGTAAGCCTGATTTCTCAGAAGGTCTAACCTTCAAAAATTCATGCATATGCTCTAAGCTAGGTACCTGCACTGCTAACACCACCTATCCTCTGCTCAGTGGAGCAGCTGTTACACTCACAAAATGTGCATAAGAAGTTGAAATATTGCTAAGAAATCAAAGTGGGTTGAAGGGGTGGGTGTTCCTCTCAATATGGAAGAACAACCATCCCAAAACACCAGTGTTTCTGAACGCACAACCTTGAAGTTGCATATTTTCATTATTCAGAAAGAACTTGCTAACTTCCCAAAGGAGAACTCCTATGAATTTACCTAACTTATTTTAGGAACTTCACTAGCAACTTCCCCTGGAAAAAAACAGGGAGAGAGAATTCTCAGGACTAACATCCAATAAGGACTGAGTGTAATTGTTCGGTTTTGTTGTGGCTTTTTTGTTTGTTTTTTTTTTTTAACTCTGTATCACCCTGGAATAACGTTTTTCCCTCTAAGCAGAAGTCAAGCAAACCTTTCCATATCATAAGAATCGAGTTTGACTAAAACTTCTGAAGTGGTATTCTGCAGATACAAATATAATTACTAAATTTATTTTCCTAGCGGTGGTGCTTGTGAAAAATTTAGTGCAGACGCACAAGGAAGAGATGAAGCAGGTAAAAGGTAGAAGTTGGTGCTGATATCACACAAGCACTGCCAAGATGAGATACATCAAAATTTTTTCACCTGCCTGTCATGGATGAAGGAAGCAATATTAACATTAATCTTACAGCATGTAGTAGTTCTCTTACTGTCTTGTGGCAGGATTGATATGGCAGTCACTTCATCACATCAGCTGCTGGGGGCTCATAAATATGTGAGTGTCTATGAATGAGAGAAAAAGCAATATTCAGAACAACTTTAGGCACCTGAATTTGTCAGGCAGGTTCTCCAAGCTCCTGTTACAGCCATTAAGGAGAAGTCAGTAGACATGTGAGACTTCTCCAAATCATTTGATAAAACATCTTAACATTTATCTCCACTGACTTCATGGGGAAAGAGAGGAGACTTCCTAACTTCGTTTTAGCTGATTACATCAGGTGCCAACTTTGACCCGTGAATACCTCTTAGGCTCCTTGCATTGGTTGGCTCAGAGAAGTAAGACAACCTCACGCACTAGAAATAAAGAACTCTGATAAGATCCATATCTTTGGTTTTAAGCTAAGATTACACATAGCAAAGAACATGTCTCATTGCTCTTCAGAGCTCAGATTCCAGATTCACCTAATAATTTGGTTTTCTCCTATAGAAAAACATAATTAAGCTATAACAATAAAACAGACCTGCTTTGGGGATCAAATGACACCTGTGCTTTGAAACACCCACCTATCAAGCCTTTCTCTATAGATTTTTCACAGCTAAATATTCAGATTTTCAAGAAAATAGGAGGAAAAGAGTGAAAAAAATCGCATTTCTAGTACTCTGCTTGTGACTGAGCTCCTAATTCTGTTGTGTTATAAAGCCAGGCTGCATTTTCAGTGGCATTATGATAGAACACTACTTCTCTAAATGTTTTGGCAAAAATAGAAATGATCCTCTGGCTAAATGTTGTATACCACAGACAGAAACCGAGGCTTAGGACAAGTACAGTGCATGTTTAACCATGGAACACAGCTTGTGTTTATTTAAAGAGTGTATTGGAATGCCAGTGATTCTTTTCAGCTGTCCCATTACTTGTTCCCCCCCTCAACTTGTTTAATTTTTTCCATGGTCCTAATTAGGCAACGCTCAAATTTGGAAAAATCAGCAAACATGCAGCACTGTGCAGCAGATGGCAAGATATTCTAAAGAGATTCTAAAGAGATTCCATTAACAGCATCTTGAACATCATGTGATGCAAGACAAAAGCAAACACTTGTAGCAGCCAACTGGAATCAATTCTTCTACAGTGACAACAGAAATGGCAACCTACAGCTTGCAGGAACAGAAAGCCGAGAGTGAAATCGCAGGCCACCCACATATATCGAGGTGATGTAAATGAAGTACCCCAAGTTTGGTCATTGGTTTCAAATTAATAAATCGTTTGTCCTTAATTCACATACTCTGAAGGTTAAGAGTGAAGTGCAAATATAAAATGTCAAAAAACTGAACTACACCAGTTAAGATTGCTAAACTCTATCGCTCAGCACAATGGGCAATAACTGCCTGTTACACAACCTAAAGCACATTTCACCCCCCAAAAAAAGTATGGATTTATTTTGATAGAAATAAGTTCTTTCATATTAAAATTGTTACTAGAGATGTCATCTAAGATCTCCATCAAACTGCAATATATCACACAAATATTTATTTTCCTGGCAGATTGTTTTCACTTAGACTTAGAAATCCTCAATCATGAGCTACACATTTTGTGTTTTGTGTACACCACTGGTTACTTATTTTCATTACTATTTTCAATGTTTTAAAGCTCATCATAAACATTTTCATTTAGGCTGATACTCAGAATAATATATACATAATTCCCATGAAATAACTCTTTAATAGGTAAATATTTCAGAAAAATGAGCAAGAACTTTTAGCAGCATGATCTGATTGATTTTTATGCAAGTTTAATTCATTATTTAGTCTATTTGATTGATAGAGTCTATGTATTCCACACTTATCACAGTCAAATCTGAATATAAAGCCCAAGCTTCAGAGCTTTAGTTTTAGGCTCTCTGCCACACCATTCAGTTTTAGACATCTGCATTGGCTGGATAAATCAGCCAGTAAAATGCCTATCTTTAAAATCTTCATCTCTTCACAGTCAATGAAATTGCTCTGGAGAACTGCATTCAGGCATGGTGCTTAACCCATGTGCACTGAAGAGTCCTTTGGAAAAAATCTCTTTGGATTTTTTTTGACCAAAGAAGTAATCAATGGAGACAAACTGGAGATGAGCAAGATGAACATACTTCTTTGATCTGCTTGCTTTGGCTATTAGAGAGTCACAGAATGGTTTGGGTTGGAAGGAACCTTAAAGGTCATCTACTTCCAACCCCCCCCGCTGTGGGCAGGGACACCATTTGCCTATTTGCCTGTGTTAGTCAACCTTTTAACATATCACTGTATTTCTCCCACATATTTCAATTTACACTGGCTAATTAAAGCAAAAAAACAAAACCAAAATGTCTTTAAAGATTTCATGGAGCTGTTGTTGGATAAGATTGAACAGCTGACTCCTCAGCAATGTGAATTTTGGTAGTCTGTTTTGTCACAGTTAAAAAAGAACCTTAAGAGTAAATAACTGCCATCTGGTACACAGAAATAAATATCAGTTATTCAGTGGTTCTTTTTACACCAGGGTTATGCAAAAACAAGTAATTTAAGATCTCACCACTAGAAGATTCTATAGTATAGTAGAATAGATGTAATGGGGTCTGTTCACAGATACCTCAGGCTGACTGCAAGGTAGAATTCCTGAATTTCATCCCCATTCCTCTTAAATGTTATATGACTACCTTACCTTACCTTTTTTATTATAGATTATTCACTTGTAAAATGGTTTTACTGATTTGTAGCAAAAAAAGACATTGCACATAAGTTAAATCTTTTACCACAGGAAAGCAAGTAATTAGCAATGGTTAGGGATTGCAACATTAACATGTAGTTTGCCAAGTCTCACTCATGTCACTTAAAAGAGCACAAAATACCACAGTGACTGATGATAGAGCTGGGATGACAACAGGGTAGTGGGATTTACAACTAATTCCTTGCTAAATTCACACTTAAATTTTGCTACCCTATGGTTTAATTTTTAAAAATAAGGGTTTGTGTCTGAAGCCTTCGATTTCAGTTCTTTATTTTGTGAACTGTTTTAAATTAAAATAAACATAAATACACTTCCAGTCCTGTATGCTATCAGGAGAATTAAGTATTAAAACAGATATTTTGCTAAACATATTTTATTTTTCTCTTTTTCCATTTCATGATAAGTTGTCAAAATGACCACATGGTACTGGATATTTCCTTGTAAAGGACTCCTAAACCTTTTGCTAGTATAGAATTTAGTATTAACAGTCATGAAAATATGTAAACTTGCCATAAGTTACATAAACCAGATCACAACAGCAGTCAAAAATCAGACTGTACTAAATGCAAAATGGCATATACTGTACTTCCATCCAGAACTAAGACCAAAGCATGTGCAGCTTTTGATATTTTCAAATTACCCTTATTTGGAAAAATTGTAGTGTCTATAAAATTCTAAGAAACTATAGAAATGACCCAAGTTCAGTATAAATATTTGTTCCGGTGTTAAAAGTATTTGCACAAGTTTAACAACTGTATAAATCATTTCGGCAAAACTACCCTTTTTTGTTTTGTAGACCAAAGTATCAAGCTTGTATTTTCATTGTTACTAAAAGCTTATAATTATACCGTTACAAAAAGACCTTTTTTACCATTCAACATAGCCTCTGTCCTTAGTACATCCTGAAAACAAAGCTTAAAGTTCTGGGGACGAATAATTTAATATTATTCCCACAAAACTTGTTTGTGAAGTCATGCATGAGTTTAGAAATGTGCCATGTAATATATAAACAGAGCCTTAAGAAACCCTTTTCTATGTTCCAAGAAAGGACATAATATTCCCTGAAATTCATCCTAGTTAATATCAAACAACTGATAGCCTTCCAGTACTTAAAAGGGCTAAAGAAAAGGTGGGGAGAGACTCTTTATCAGGGGGTGTAGGGATAGGGTGAGGGGTAATGGTTTTAAAGTGAAAAGAGTAGATTCAGATTAGATATAAGGAAGCAATTCTTCCCTGTGAGGGTGGTGAGGCCCTGGCCCAGGTTGCCCAGAGCAGCTGTGGCTGCCCCCTCCCTGGCAGGGTTCAAGGCCAGGTTGGACAGGGCTTTGGGCAACCTGGGCTAGTGGAAGGCGGCCCTGCCCATGGCAGGGAGGTTGGAATTAGGTAATCTTTAAGGTCCCTGCCAACCCAAACCATTCCATTGTATAATTCTATGATACATTCAAAAAAGTGATAGATTTATGTTATGATATTCCAGAAACCATCAGGGGTTTAATTATCATGGATCCATTTAATTTTTTATAACTTTGTTTAAAGTGTATTTTATAAAGAATTTTCAGCGTAAATAACCAGGAAACGTAACAGGAGTACTAAAAATGGACTCAAAAAAGTTACCAACCAACAAAACTATTTAAGCATACCTTTTGCATTTTGCAGTTAAAAGCAGACACGTTTTGGAGAATGGTTGTAGGAGGGCCTA
The DNA here is from genome assembly GCF_965140245.1 of Athene noctua. Classification (NCBI taxonomy): domain Eukaryota; kingdom Metazoa; phylum Chordata; class Aves; order Strigiformes; family Strigidae; genus Athene; species Athene noctua. The sequence continues at coordinate 4,689,920 of NC_134049.1, forward strand.
GCAAATACTTTCCATGGTCAGAGTAGTGCTGCAAAAGCTATAAATGGAACTAGGAACATTTTAGTTAGAACTGAACAATAGGAGTTATATCATGTCTTTTTCTGGCCTCAGAATGAAATTTCAAACTATTCAAGAAATTTAGAAAACATCAATATCCCACAGAGCAATGCATTGTAGACCTTTGTAAAAGAGTCTGAATATTGAAACAGCCATTCTTTACTCAAGTGATATAATGTTGATTTAAGTACAAACCACTTAACCAAGGTATATGTTCACTGCACATATGCATGTATAACACGTAAATTCATGGCATCATGAATCTGTGTAACCAACCAGCATGAGAAAACAATGGTTCTTTCAATCAAAATGTGATCTCTTGACCAAGAATTTTGATCCTTCCTGAAAAAAATGCATACATATTTTTTACAGATAAGGTAAATAAAATATTTCTTGTGGAAGATAAGTGACAATTTTGAAGTTACACTAGAGGGCTGTGGTATAACTGTACTCCAATATAATGTATTCCATGTATATAAAATTAGCTTTAATTTAAAATTAGTGCTTTGTTTGGAAAATACTAAAAGTGTCACATTTTACATGGAAAAAAAAGAAAGTATCAGTTGGCTCAGTCATAAAACTGATGGCTACTACTCTGACCTAAGCAATAGGTTCTCTGTTAAAACCAAACATTCTGGATTCGAGTAATAAATATTACTTGTGTTAAATATTGTTAAAGTGAAAGGTCACCAAGTATTCCAGAAAGCTGTTTCAAGAAGACATACAATGTATAACAAATATAAGATTATAACCCACACTTCTAAGACATTCCAAAACTTTAAACTTAACTGCAAATTAAAGATTTCTTGTTTGTACTGTTTCTCTACAAAATGCTAGGAGATAATATAAAAGAGCACAAAGGATTAACTATGAGCCAGCAACGTTTGAAGAATAACAAAATCCTGTGTGTTGACAGAACAATAGGTCATATTTCAAAATGCACTTATAATGCTGAAGAACTCTTCAGAACAGTGAAAGCTGATGGGTTTGTTTCCTATTTCTTTTTAGGGCCAGACAGTTATAAGCTCAAGAGTGTTTTAAGGATCTGCACTTCAGTCAAGGGAAGAGTGCTTCAGATTATTAATGAAAAACAAATGGGGAAATTAAGGCTAAAGACAATGGGAAGGAACAGAATGTGTGAGAACTCAATTTTATTATCCTCTAGTGTTGATGTGGAAAAATCCCTTCATCTGGTCAGTTTAGTTGACTTAACTGGCCTATAGGCTACAGTATTGTCATTTCCAAAAGCTTACTAGGTTTTTCAAATGTAGTTTGATATTTTAGCACAATATTTCAAAAATAATAAAACCAAATACAATACCCTAGGATGTAAGAATATTATTTCTTAAGCAGTCTTCTCCAGCAGTAATTCTTAAGCTTCCCAATAAGTGGCTTCTAATACCTAGAATCATTCATCTCTTCAGTTTGAGTTACAAAATGAAAACAAACCAGAAGAAAAACAAAAAGGAAAGAAAAATAACATGAAAATTCTGACAGTAAACAAATACTTGCCTAGTGTAAATATGTGGCCAAAAATTAGCAGTGATACCAATTTACTAAGACACCCTGATTTTGTGATGTACATAATAGAGGTGTTATGTTACTACATACGATTGCTTTAACACAGAGCTAGGTTGCTGAGGAGACCTGTAGTCTTTTTAACCTCTTTAAGGTAAACCTAAAAAATTAACAAGTTCTCCATACATGGCTATAGCACTTTAAACACTAAGACCTTAAATTTTATCCCAATGATATTGGTCTTTGATTACAGGTTGGGGTTTTTATTGCCACAAGCACTACATAATATATATTCAATATATTCATTAAACTTCAATATATATAGAAGTTTAATGATGTCACTCTTACATTCATCCATTTTTATTCTGTAATCTATGTGAAAAGAAAACAATGTTTTAAGTTACAGATAATGATTTAAAGTTATAGCAGTTTAAAAACTCTAGTATTACAATACAAAATGGAGGCTTAAGATCATCTACTGAAGCTGACTGTGCTCATTTATTAACAAACTCTTTTTAAAAGAAGGTATGAAATGTCATTTTTTTTATTGGTGACAGAAGTATTAAACTTCTTCCACAAAATCCCTCATTGATCCATATAGATTAAAACAGTCTTTGACAAACTACTGCCTGCACAGAGCATGTACAGAGCAAAACCAGTGGTTGACAAAGGAAATGAAAACACAAAGCAATGTGAAAGATTTAGATAAATGAAATGAAAGCAGAAATAAGACAATAGGCTTTTTTTCACTTCCTTAAAAAATATTTCCTGTTGCCAGCATTTGCAATCACCTTCGGTACTGGCATTCATTATAACAGAGGAAAAAAACCTGTTAATTGATAAATACACTTTACTTGAAGAACTGAAATGAAGTGAAGGGCTATTGACATTTTTACCTAAAGGCACAGTGGGTGTAACAATGCAGCTCTGAGGGGTTCTTTAATGTCAAATAGAGGTGCACGTCACATATCTTGTTTCCTGGACTCAACAAGAGCTAATAGAGTATTTCTCTTTAACATAAATATAGCAGTACGGAGCTACTGGAGTCAACTTCAGAGCAAAAATACTTAAGGCAGACAGCTTAGAACTTAAGCTAAAAGCAAAGCAAATTTACTTGTTTTATGGACTAAAAAACCAGTTTAGGTATTTGTATAACTGTGAAATATACTCTGCACTATCAGTGTACTAGGTCATTTGGCTTAGACATGAACAATACTTCCCTTTAATACTGATCCAAGTACATGTTGTTCTGGAAAGAGTTCAATAGCAGCATTTTCATCTAGAGCCAGAACGCACTAGTTTTCCATTTCTATTGTCTTCTGTACTTTATCTTAAGTGGGGAAATGTATATTAGTTGCAGCATATTTAGCTTAATTTCATTTTACAGGTGGGCTAATGCATTTGGATAATCTTTAAAGAAAACAGTTGTAGGAAATGTAATTATCTTCAGTATTATTTCTCCAGATAATTTGTAGAACAAAGCTTCAGTCAAGATAGAAGTTGATCAAGATGGAAGTTTTAATCTTTACTAGCAATCTAAATGGAATCTTAAATCCAGTCTTCAGTTTTATATCCCAAAGAAATGTTATATATCATAGTTCACTCATATCTAAATGACACCGCCTAGACAATCTACTGTTCATCTATTAAGTATGAAATCAGTGATTAAAAAGAGTACTAATCCCAACAAATTAAGCACGATCCTGTTCCAGTTAATCACTATGAAGACATACTGAATTGTGGACTGCCTTCCCTGGCAGTAGTAGGTCACCATGAAACCTGACAGGGAACATTCAAAAGGAACCAATAAGCACTATTAAAAACCCCAGCTACTTGCAAGCAACAGGTATCTGTGACATCCTCTGAAACACACGGGTCAAAACTGTGGTTCCATACTTGATACTGAAATTATTTTCTTATAGATGAAAGAGGAGAGACAGCTCTTAAAGAAACTCTGTTTGGCTTCACATGAATATGACTTGTAAACAGTAACACATCATTGATTTACAAAGCCTTGCTTTTGGTTTCTAAAGAATCTAGCCTGAGGAAGATTTTTAAAAAATTAAGGTACTAGTAGAACAGTCTGACCCTTCTGTAAATAAGCACAGAGCTAAAACTTTTTCATGTGACTTTCCATCTGTGAAAGAGAACCTTCTCTTTCAAGGTCTTTTAAACTAGGACCGTAGAAGGAATCAACATAAAGCCTTTACATCCACAAACTTGGTGTTACAACTGTAAGAGGCAAATCTGTAACAGGCAAACAATGATCGTGCTCACTCAAGAAGCAAGTAAACTCCTCATGATGTGGAAATGCTGCCCTTTGAATAGACAAGTCCCAAAGTATAAAACTCACTTACATAAATAAGGTTTTATATGTGCAAGTATTTGATGTGCCAATGCCACATTCTTTAAGTTTACATGAAAAAGTATGCGCTCCTGTACATGTGTTTGGGTGCTCATACATTCATCTTAGTCATATAAAATTAAGAAATGGTAACTACAGTTGATTTATCCAGGAAATATTAAATTTGCATATAAATTTTAAAATAAATTTACATATCAAAACATATCAAAACCCAACATTAAATCATAACAGTATGCTTATATACAGTATTTTATAGGACCTCCCATATTTCAGTCTCTCTAGCTGACAAAGCTGTGGCTAGCATTATTAGAAGTCTTTTCTTTTTTTGAAGCTGTAAATATTCAATTGTAGATGAGCAAGCCCAGACTTGGGTACATTCTGCATAAACAGTTGCCTGAACCACTACTTTTGTGCTCTTTCCCATCTACACACACTTTTGTCAGAAGCCACGTAACTAATTTTTTCAGCACGTTTGGCAGGGGTGAGAGAATTGCAAGATAGGCACCAAGCAGGCATTCATATATTAAATAATAAGGAAACTGTAAATATGTGGCTTCAACATAAAAAGTCCAAGTTTATTATGAAACCTATTTCATAACATCTTATTTTCCCTTTATAAAATAAAATTCCACAGAACAGTCTCCCTGAAAAACACTGCATCACTAAAGCATCCACTGAAAATACTCAGACACAGCAGTTTAAGTAAACAGAAAATCAGTATCCGTACACGTAAAATACCAAGTACATTGAGTTTTTCCACACAAATTAATAGGATCTTGAGTAAGACATTCATAGCTCAACACAAACCATCCATTACTTTTGGCAAGGGACAGCACAATACAGTGCCAAGTACAGATACCTTAACTGCTACTGTGCTGACCCATAGTTAGAAGCAGTAAAGCTAAATGAGTGGCATGCACAAGCTGGTTAGCCTATCCACACCATGCTGTGTACAGATACCCTTCATCACAGCATCTGAACTTCAATTTCCCTCATCTGGTATGACTTTCAAAGCTTCAAAAACTTCTTTACATCTCCTGACACTGAAAATTCTTTCTAAGCAAGTTGATTTTCAGTAAGTATTGTTTTAAACTATGTTCATTTAAATCACTAAGAAATATATATCTGTGTGTGCACTGGGCAGAAAGAGGAATTCTAAATAAGCCTTTAGAAATCTGCCTAAACATTGGGACCTCTGATTAAAGACTTGGGTTCATAATAAAACTAATAATTTTTACTTGATTAGTTTGGCAAGCTTATTGATAACCTTTGGCACCATCTAAGGCTTTGACTACTTATAATCCTGGAGCAGTAACTATATCCAGAAGATTCTTGTCATTCTGCTGCATTCCTAAATGGAATGGAATCACAACTGACTATAAGCACTTCCCTGTCCACAGGGCTTGTAGAATATGTTCAAGTAAATTAAACCTGAAAGTTCTATAGCAAACACCTGATTAATTCCAATAGTTTTATAGTTTTTAACTAGCTGCATATACATTAAATATATGCAGCAGAACAATTCTTAAATCTTTCATCTGTTTAAAGCCCAAATTACACTAATAATTATTCCAGTCAAGGTTCTACTTAAAAGTAGCAATAGGCAAAATAAAACTTCATGAATGCTTATGAAATTATAATATCTAAACTGTCAGAAAACTAAAAGGATGCAGAATGATTTATTTCTGGTAAAAAAACAAAAAAGCTTCATGCACTTTATTTAGATCTATTTCTATTCATATTATCAATACAATCCCTCTTACTGCTTTGAACAAACCTACTCTGATACAGCAAGAGAGCAGGATCAAAATTTACAAGAGAAAGTGTCACTTTCTTAAGATAAAACAGTTTTCTCCTAAGTTGCCAAGACAGCCTATATTTTCTGTGTTTTATTATTAATTCCCCAAAGATATCTGGGGGCCATCAACCTCCTACAAACCATTAAAATAGGTCCTCCATTCCAAAAGAAACAGGAAAAGCAGTAGGAGACAGTACTAGTGATATTCTCTCCATGATAAAGCTGTTCTTTTCATTCCTTCTATAGCAGGACCAGACAGTCTAAAACTGTCAGGGAGTTGGAGTGAAAACATAACAGTTGATGTGAAAATGAAAAATAAGTGTTGATGTCTCATGAGCTAAGAATTTGGATCAAAGAGAACCCAAAAGTATCAGCAAAGTTGTCTGTATATCATCAAGATTCCTACGAGCAGATCCTCAGCTGGAAATCTGCCCCCTACACTTCATCCTGTGTAGCAAGCAGATTTGTGCAATGATTCTGTCTTTCCCCAGAACACTGTCTTCCCTACGCTCATACAGGGGGAAAAAATGGCAATAAACTCTAACCTAGGCAAAAGAAGGCAAATCAAATGCCTTGCTATATAAATTCCAGTCAAAACAGGGCTGGTGTTACTAGGCATTCAGGTCCCAGTGATACAAGAGCAAGGAATTTAATGTTTTTTGCAGAATGGGAATACTTCAAGGTGGCTGAACAACTAGGACCTTTTAGTTTGAAAAGTTAAGTTTGGAAAAGTATTGGCATCTGGTATTAGTACAAGAGAACCTTCTCTGTGTGTACTAAGTGCCAAAGAGTCAAACACTCAAAATGTCTACAAATGGTCATTTTGGAGACATGTAAAAAATCTAGAGGAATTACAAAACAGCAGTGGAATAATGTAGTTCAAAACACAATTTAAGTTTTGCCAGTTCAGTAATTAATTCCAGACTGAATCCTCTCACCTTTCCTCATTTCCATTTAATGCCAGATGCCCTTTAACAGACGTTCTACAAGGTTTCTGGTTTTGAGATCATCAACAGGACATTACTTCAGCCTCCCTTTTTTGAGCATACTTTTATAGTCAGAAAAGTGTGAGCTACATATTTTGAATATTTGTGTTTTAAGACAAAATAACTCTAAAATTAAATTACTCATAGCATATCAGAAAAGCTATGGGAGAAGATAACAGAAATATACTCAAAATTATCAATAAAAAACTTACTTTTTGGAGAAAGCTTTTAATCCAAATAAAGTGATAAAGGGTAAAAATTTTCAGATATACTGTGGTTGTAAAAAAATCTAATTTTAACAAGAACAAAAAAATTATTTTAAATGCTAGCAAGTGTATTCACAAATTGAAGTGTAATCACACCCTTCCGTATTTTAGTGTTCTTAAACAATAAAAAGTCATGACAAAAAAACCTTCAAGGTATTTAAATGGGGGCTTTTTAAATACTTGTTTAATTCAAAGGTTTTTTTAAAGACCAGAAACATTCAGGGAAACCAATATGAGTAACCCTTCATTCAACACATGCCCTCGGTATGAAGATTGTTACGCAAAGCCAAAGGAAGCTACTGTGCACACTGAAAAGAAGTCAAGAAACTCACAGTCCTTTAAAATTACTTTTTTTTTTAGGTATCTTGTGAGTCTGGGGAAAGATGTTGAATATACTTTTGGCATGATACCTTTTTTGTAGGATCTAGCTCTCACCTTTCTATATAGTATTTATTGTGAAAAATTATGCAAAATATACTGCTGTTCTGACAACTGTGATATAATTCTCATTTAACTTTCTAGCCTGTTATGAACTCCAACAAAAACCATGTAAAGATTACTTCCATACTAAATTCTGTGCTTATTTTTAAATGTTTCCCAAAGTACATATTAAAGAGAAACACGAAAATACAAACCAAGAATATCAAAACCCCTACAATTTTCTCTATCAACAGAAAAACTTTGGTCATGAAAATTGAACCACTCACCCCAGCCGAGGGTTCTCAGAAACACACTGTGCCCAGTTCCTTGGGTGAATTCTTTCCCCATGTTGAGCATATTAGGGTGAAGTGAACCAGGCACTGCCTCAGGTCTCTCTAAAGCAAAATTTGGAAACAAAAAGATCTGAGGAAGGTTCTGAAAGACTCTGAAGGACAAAGTGAAGCATACATATGTAGAACATCTTGAAAGATTCCTGTAACTGGGGTTTTTTTTATCTTTAAGTGGTTGTACACATGGACTCTGACTGACATCCAAGAAATAAACCCCACATTGGCAAAAATTTTAGATGGTATTGAGTCCTCCATGTGAACAGAAACGGCTGAACCACTTTTCCAAGTACAAAACTATTTCTGTGAATCTCTGCCATTATGATGATGCCTCATGAAAATGTGCATGAGCTCCAGCAGGCTCTTCTTCAGATGCAAAGAATGCACATGCATTTTCTTTGGTATTGTCAGTGACGTAGCTTTATTTATTTGATTACATTCTGACCACAGAGGATCTCATTGTCTTATGACAGATTTTGATTCAGTCACCAGATGAAACAGAAAGACTGAGACCATCAGTTCTTAAGGTGCCTGATTGTCTGAACACAGTTGTGCAGCAGAAGGACTATCTCCTACTAATTCTAGATGTTTCATAGGAAAATAAATGTCAAAATGAACTGAACTCAGTAACCTCACAAAGTATCTTGGTTCTCCAATACTTTGTTCTGATAAATTTTAGTTTTACAATGGCCTAGAAAATTTCTCTATCTTGAGATGAACCAAAGACCTAGAAACAGGAATCCTGAAAAATTAAGAACTATAAATCCATTCCTTTTCTGTGAAAAAGTCATCATTTGGAACTTTAATTGTGCAAATTAAGGCACTATTTCTGTAAGTCCATGACTGGTCACCTTATTGGCATTACGTAAAACATCTGCTGGGAGACTGGAGAACCAGCCACATAAAACATCAGCAATTCTTCTTTGATTCTACCTTTCCAAATCAAATAGACACCCCTTCACAGTAAGGCACTAAAACCACACTGCCAAGTATAAACTGGTTCAAACCCTGTGAGAGTGTACAGAGGAAGAGGACAACATAAAAAGAGGTCCTGTAAGAATCTCTGGTCGTTATAACCGCCAAGCATCAGTTCAGCTTTCAAACATACAGATATGGTAACCCATCTCATTCCTCACAAGAGGAGAAAGACAGACCAGAAAAGGAGCCTCAACCTCAGAATATCATATACCTATCATAACCCCGGGATAGATACAAAACTGATTATGAAAATCAAAATTAATCTATGTGTGATAAGTTTATATCCCTATCAAATAGATGCCCATTGCCAGTAACATATATAGATAGAATTAAATCTGCTCACATTGAAAGCCGGAGAGATGTACACTTGCACTTAGCACACTTCTATCAGCAATGACTGCGTGCCATTTAGAGGGAAAAATCCAAAGAAATTATCATCTTCTCTTGCTGATAATATCCCTACTATAGAGGAAGTCCCTCAAACAAATGAGCACAGAGTCATTTCAAACTGCTAGCATCAAATCCACGATGTTCACTATTAAAGGAGGTTTTCATGTCCTGATGGGTAAAATAAGAGTCAGGAGCCAATGTAAACTGAACCTTTTGTCATAAAATATAATCACTTTAACAGCTGAAGTGAACAGCTGCAGGTAACTTCTAACCTAACCTTACCAGTTAAGGACTTACTTTCTCAGCTAGTAACAGCTAGTTGGTCTGTACAGTGACTCTTGCTTATTTCCAGAAAGTTTCAGGGCCTTACATTATATCATCTTTGCTGGGTATGAAGCCGCCGGTAGCATCCCTCTGTTACGTGGTCATTTTTCATTATTCAACACTCACCTCCCCCACAGTTTTCTAGCAGTTAAACTTTGTAGAACAATAACACAAACGATAGTACTTCTTACAAGACGCGAAATAAATCAAATCACGAAGTTCTGGTTTTGTCTACATAGCAACTGTATTAAATATTAGAATTAAGACAAAACCTAAAAAATACAACATTTTAGCTGTCTTCAGAAGTGGAAGAGGAACTCATGCCAGAGATCACCTGAGGATCTTATAAATTACTGACTGACTGTAATTTGTAGCTTAGACCCAACAGCTCCTTAACACCATACTTCTGTGTGTGGAATGAAAAAATAATCAGAACAGTCCCAGCCAAGGAAAATCACCCTGGCATCAGGCATATATGCTCAGTCATAACAAGAACGGGAAGAGAACTCCACCAAATGCATGAGATTACTCAGACATTTACATAATCTTACTGAGTTTGCATGCCTAAAATATGAAAGGAAAATATGATCTATTTTTTTGAATTTGAACAATGGAATAATCTGTCTGTACTGGACAGTAGAAATAGGAGATAGTACCACTATCTTCATGCATTGAATAAGCAGGAAGAGAGTTATAAAGGAAAGAAATTCTGTCTTGAATGTCTGGGCAGATGCACTTACAGCATAAATGTATATGGACAGATATTCAAATATAGAACTGCTTTTGAAGATTCAGAACTACCCGCATCATTTACTATATAAGGACAGTGGATCTAAGCTCTGTATTACTCAATTTCCAAACTATTTAATAACAGAATCTGTTGCTAATGAAGAAGTGAATGCGTTGCCATTTTTGTCAAATCTGTTAGAAGAGATGTTTGAGGAACACTCAAAAAGAAAGAAAAGTACAAGAATAGAAACTGTCTATAATATTCTTCCCAGTAAGGATCCTATTTATTCAAATTTCACTTGTATGATGCAAAGGATATAACTGTAATTATGACAGCATACAAAATTCAAAAGTGACTGGACTGCTTTTCATTACTGCTCTGTGTGTGCCTTACATGTGTCAATAACAGCAGCATGATTTTAATATGGTGTGCTAGGCAAAGACATTAAGAGATTTGAATATGAACTGCTAGCATCTGTTTGTAAGCAAAAATTCTGCAAACAGAGTAGAGCTGAAGTCAGGAATTTTGATCTCACTTATCTGGTTATGACTAACTGCATTGATGGATGCTTTGTCTGGTGCATGTGGTGTACAAGTGGTGAAAGATTAAGGGCAAGACATCAGAGAGGACAGGGAAAAAAAATGTTGAGCATCAAGCAGTCCATCTGCTTTGGCCATACAACAGATACTATCAAGTAACTAAGGGGCCAAATTTTAGTCTGCTTCAGCAACTGGGTCATCTAAAAAAGCAGTTTCAGATTCTACTCACTAATACACATTTAAGACTTCTGTGAAGTCTTTTTGGATACACTGCTTCACTTAACACAGCAAGACAAAAGCAGGAGTTTTGGTTTATGTTAAGTGCAGGCTTCTTAAATATCACTTAAGATGGGGTGTGTTTAATTTTTATATCTGACTTAAGGAATAAAAATAAATACTTTGGTGACTATGAACTTAATACTGCATAATGAAGGCTGTAATCCTGTGAGTTTTAACCTCCTCTTTTTAAAAATAGGTGTAGAAACACAAATATGACTTCCAATATCAATGACTTGATTTACTAGATCAGAGAGCACTAACACTCATTATTGCACACAAGCCACTAAAAAGCAAGGACAGGTGAATGAGGTTGTATCACCAGTCTTTTTTCAAGAAGTTTGCTGTCCAGCTTCTGAGTTCCCCCTCTAGAGCACACTGAAACACCTGAGTTTAAGAACCTCTACTGAGATACCTACATATGACAAGGTATGAAATGTCATCATCAAGAAGATTAGAAATGGCCCAAGAATAAACAAGCAGCTACAAACAGCTTAGGATAATATTTTCTTTATGTAGTACTACACAAATAAAAACTATAAATTCTTAAGCTTAGCAGCAGCTATCTTATTATTTTTAAGTGGAACACAATTTTCTCCTGTAGAAGTTACACATTTCTAGAAGAATTTCCATGCATTTTTACCCAGAAAAAAAAACAGGAAATTAACCAGATAGATTTAAGAAAAAAAATGTATTCTATATGCATTCCAGAAGTCTCAGACCTTCAGTTTTGATTTAAAGATTGTCAATACAGTAACTGGAAACAAAGTAAATTAACTGCAATTCACAATTCCAATTATATCTTTGTGTAAAACTCCACATAGTATTTTATTCAGAACAATCTGTTATTTTTATATTATATCTATTATTATCACTTATCAACTTGCTCAGACATCGTAAAAAAATCTGTAGCAGAACAGGAAACTGAACCAGGCCTTACAACTTCCAGGCTACATACTAATCATTGGACAGTTTGTCACCCTTCCTATAAAGTTCCCAGAGATACACATATAAAAAGCTTTGTTAGATGACAACCACCACAAACAGCAAGATAAGAAATCACATCTCCCCAAATGCAATCTTATTGCTTTGTTTTTACCGCTACCACTTGCTAAAATGGGCATTGCATCACACACATCTGTGTTCACAATTCTCATTTTTTTGTGGGAATTCATTAATTGCTAAATAAAATGATATTAAAGGAGCATTAAATTTGCAAAGACAAGCACTGACAGCTACATGGTTGTATATAGTGAACAAAAACAGGATTATTTTAGCTTTTGGGACAGAATAAGGTAGGGCAATACAAACAGCACAGTAAAATACAGTAGCTCCCCAGGACCACATCAGTACACAATGTTATTGAGTGCTGCCTTAACCAATCTGTTCAAGAGTAGTACCGTCATATGGAAAAGACTAAACCAAAAAGATCTTGAATTGTAATCATATCAAGCTACTTCTCAGCACAATTTTTTTCTAAACTTGTTCAAAAGTAAAACTGAGAACATACCACTTGGTGTGGTGTGTTTTAAATTTATATTTAAATTTATATTTCAACAGCATAAAACGCAAATAACCAGTTATAATATTAGACTCTGGTAAATTAATCTCATAGTTAAAAATTAAGTCATTGACTGCAACATTGTTTTCTTACTTGTCACCAGCAAACACTTCAGACTGTCAGTTGTTCACCTGGTTATCACTTTTATGGCAAAACTGCAACATTAAACATGAAGATAAGTGAGCACCAGCATCAGCAAAACATTTAAGGAATATATAGCACTTTCATTACAGAAACTGCCTTTCCACAAAATCCCATCCTTTGAGATTAAAATAGTTCATTCTGAATGTAAACCTAATGGCATTAAATAGTCTATAAAATTATTTAGCATTTTTCAGATCATTAAAAAGCATATCTGGTTTGAGTTAACAAACAACTCCAAGCTATTGTTCAAAGTATGGAAGTCTGGCACCAGTCTCAAAAATGCTGCTGCAGATTCCATTAATTCAATGTATGTCCAGTTAGGGTTAATAAGTTGTTAGCAGTCCTTCACATCTAGCTTCAAACTAAAAAATATTAATTACCTGTGTAAGTCAATTGTGTATACTTTCTTCAATGTTTATAATATTCTCAATTATGATCCCAATTTACAAAGTATTTGGAACACACCTTAAATTTTCTATGAAAGATATACCTATTTTATATATTTTCCAAACTATAGTTTACCACTATTATTTAAATCCCTCTTAACATTTGTCAGAAGTAGTTTTCTGCTAATCAAGCAGCTCAGTTACAGGTTAAAGGGCTAAACCCTGTAATTATTCAGGCTATAAACCTATTTTCTGAATAAATATACTGCTCCATGGAAGTTTGAAGAACTTTGTCCAGCATTCTTGGGTTTGAACTCCTTGGCTACAATAAACTCTTTCCACTTCTAACACACATATGGTCAATACTTATTTTATTAAAAATAAATACATCATTCTCATCCCAACATCCAATAACCATTACACTTTTATGACTTTCTTTGAAGCTGGTACATGTAAAATAACTTATTTTTGAGAAACCATTTGCTAAAACATTTTCCACCCCATCCAAACTGATCTACCTCTGTCAATCTTTCTATATGACTGTTACACATTAATGAAATGGAAAGCAACCCTGCTTTTCAGGTCAGATCTTCCTTAAAATAAACCATACAAAGAAAATCACTTCCTTTATTTTATTGTTTTCTCATTTAAATGTCTGCCTTCAAAATCAATAGCTCAAATTCCCCATGAATACTTCATATTGTTACTTCATAACATTATTGAAAATACTTTATTATCTTCTGTAATACTTCCCCATTAAAGTATTATTTTTAAATATTTATAATACCACTTCCATTTCAACATGTTACTTGAGGACAGGCACCACTCAACTTCTTGTTCTGTCTCCATCTCCACACACTGCCAGAATACCAAACATAGCATTTTTCACTTCTGAAATTATTCTAGAAGAAAATGCAGTTTCTCCTCTACATCACTTACATTTTTCCCTACTGCTCAAAACTTTTCAGTATTAACTTGGCACAAGTACCCCCACACACTAGAAAGACTCACTGTGTATTCAGTCATCTATAAACTACTGTTGAATCTCTATCCTGAACAGAAAAAAAATATTTCTTTACCAGATAAAGCAGTAGCTTTAAACATAGATATAAAACACATCACAATTTGTTCAGAAAGAAAAATATTATCATAACACACTTTAGAAAATAGAGTTATATATCACCTGTCAGAAGAAAAATAAACGTTTATTTGGAATATACATCCATATAGCAGTTAATATTTTAAGGCATAATTTTAGCATTATGGGTATTTTGCAATTATTCTTTACTATGTCAACAATATATATGGCTATAGCTACGAAAAAAGAACTGCAATTCTAACTGATTTGAGTTTCATTAAAAAAATTAGTATTGGAGTGCTCTGTATTACCTACATGTTATCATCAGCACCAGATTTTTACACAGGGAAATACACACTTGCTTGGAAAAAGGATACTTACACTCTTTGAGATTAATTCTCTTTCGTTCCAAACTTGTAATTACAATAACGACTCCCTGCTTTTCCCAGCAGATGTCACTGCAAGGCAGGTACAGAGATGCCACATCTGTTGAAAGAATTGTGAAGTGCCCCACAGGTTCATGCCCATACAAAAAGGCCCTTTGTGGATCGCTGAAATTCAGTACAACTTTTGACAAGATAACTTCAGTGTCACTGCTAAAACAGCTATAAATTCTAATTTGTAAGAAACTAAAAATTATTAAATAATACTTACTAGACCATCTAAGGATCCTGAAGGTGCACAAGTCCATGGGACCTGATGAATGCATCCGCAGGTCCTGAGGGAACTGACAAATTGTCTAAGCCACTGCCCATCATACTTGATAAATCATAGCAGTCCAATAAAGTTCCCACTGACTGGAAAAGGGGAAATATAACCCCCATTTTTAAAAAAGGAAAGAAAGAGCACCCAGGAGACTACAGGCCAGTCAGTCTCACCTCTGTGCCCAGTAACATCATGAAGCAAGTCCTCCCAGAAACTGTGCTAGGGCACATTCTCCCCCTCTACTCCACTCTGAGACCCCCCTGCAGGGCTGGGTCCAGCTCTGAGGCCCCCAACACAAGAAGGACACAGACCTGCTGGAGCGGGTCCAGAGGAGGCCATGAAGATGCTCAGGGGGCTGGAGCCCCTCCCCTGTGAGGCCAGGCTGAGAGAGTTGGGGGTGTTCAGCCTGGAGAAGAGAAGGCTCCGGGGAGAGCTTATAGCGGCCTCCCCGTGCTTAAAGGGGCTGCAGGGAAGATGGGGAGGGACTCGTTATCAGGGGGTGTAGGGATAGGGTGAGGGGTTACAGTTTTAAACTGAGAGAGGTAGATTTAGATTAGATATAAGGAAGAAATTCTTCCCTGTGAGGGTGGTGAGGCCCTGGCCCAGGTTGCCCAGAGAAGCTGTGGCTGCCCCCTCCCTGGCAGGGTTCAAGGCCGGGTTGGACGGGGCTTTGGGCAACCTGGGCTGGTGGAAGGTGGCCCTGCCCATGGCAGGAGGGTGGAACTAGATGATCTTTAAGGTCCCTGCCAACACAAACCAGTCAGTGATCCTATGAAAACTAGTTACCTGCAACATTATTCCAGCTGATCACCACAGCTAACAATACAGGTGAACAAACATTTTGATCAAACATGCAGAGGTACTGGCCCCACAAAAAAAAAACTGGAGAAAGTATATGATCAGAGAAGAAAAACCTTCCTTACAGGAATACAGAAAATATCTTAGAGAAAGTAATTTAATCCAAAGAGTTGCTGAAAGTCAGAACATGAGTGAAATATTCTGTTACTTCTAAAACTTAGGAGTACTCCTATTGGAGACACTTATTTCTAGAAGTCAACCATATCTGGCATTTTTAACAGTGCTTTTTAATCTCCCTTAAGTTATTTTTATAGAAAACAACTCTAGTAAATTTTTTAAATTAGCCTCAGATAATGCAATGCGTAATACAAAGCAGCAAAGTAGTGTTGAAATTACTCTGAAATATCTTTAATTTTTTTAGCAGAGGTGTATTTTTCAATCAAGAGATACAGGGTAATCTGAAGCTAGGAGACTGTATCCACTCACTCCATAACAAACCTGGGATGTTGTGAAAACAGACATACACTCTGGGTAGGCACTCTTGCAATAGGTTTGTACCAGCCAGATATTCACTCCTTATCTCCTCTATTCAATGGCATTCTAATAGAGAGATACACACAATTAATGAAGCAGGTCCTCAGCTCTTTAAAAACTATGGAAGTATTTTAATCACTTAAATCTCCCTGTTTTCACTTTTTTCCAATATTATTTCCTTTTGTAAATATAAAGACAATAATTGAAGTAAAAACATTAAACCAACAAGTGGAAGACAATACATTGATAGGATTCAAAAGTAAAATTTTGACTACTAGTGACTTCACAAACTGGAAGTATTCTAGCTTTATCTCATAAGTCTAGAACAGAGCCTTTAGCAGGGCAAACAGTTAAAAATGGATCCTTAATGTGAAAACTAATTTGACCATCAGATATCAATTTGAGAAGCAAATGCATATAGTAATTTTTCCACAGTGGGACTCCACAAGCTTCATGCAAATACGCTTTGAATGGTTACATTCTGTTCTGTACAAAATAGACATTTTTCCTAGATTGGCTGCCAGGGCTCTGTCCAACTCCCACTGAAGTTAGTAGGATTTTTTCAAATTAATTCTCTGGGAGATATCTGATCCCCTACTGAGCAGCTGCTTCTACTGTAAAAAAAAGTTGTCTAAGTAATGGAGCAAATAGAATTCTACAAATTTGGACCTTAATTCTCAGCCTTTTTCTGGGTATGGTAAAGGTAATACAGCCAATGGCTGGTTTGGATCCACATGCAAGCTATTACTCAGCCTCTTATTTTAATTAAACTTGTTGGAAGCAACTACAGCTTATCCAGCTTTGGAGTTCAGTGAAGTGAATTTAGAACTTGGAAGGGGTATAGCAGAGTCTAATCCCTAGCTTTAAATGAAAATGAAGATCATAACAAGAATAGCACAACCTCTAACAGCTTTGAAAGAGGCTGACAAAATAAAGCTGAAGTGAAGAAGCAAAGTGGGTAAAACACATTTGCTGATGTCTTAAGAGAAAGTTTCTACTGAGATCTTTCATTTCATAAAAGATTGGGAAAATAAGAACAGAATTTTTAGTTTCATGGAAGCATTTGTTCAAGAACCAGATCTACTTAGAACATTCAGAGTACAAGAATTTCTCTTCAGATCTATTTAATCAATAGTCACTTCCAGCCTTTTTGATCTGTGGGAGAAAACCACCACCTATGTCTCCTAACTAACTCCCTAGTCATGATTTACATGAACTAATATTCTTTAAGAATTGTTGCTAGACATTTTCACTAAAAAATTCTTCACTAACAGTGTATTCAGCCATGTGTGATTATACCAGCTTGCTTCACCAGATTACCACTCTGCACTCTAAACTGGGGTTCACATGAAAGCTATGTTTAGTTTAGAAGTTATTTACCTCAGAAGTTCTGACTTTGTAGAGCTCCTTGAGGGAAAAAAAATAAAGTTTCCTTCGAGATTTAGACATTTATAGTTACTTTCTTTAAAAGGCAGAGACTGTGAAGAATTTCCTACCTAAAGAACCTATCTTTTTCAAAAGAACAGAGATGGATAGCAAAGATAAGAAGTTTATTAATGCATTGAAAATTTTCTTAGTTCTACTTTTAATGCCACACCTTTATGAAATAAATAACTACAAGTTTTAACTAACTGCATTCTAGAAAGGAATATATTCATACTCTGTTAGCCATCAAATACAACAAGGACATTTGAAGTCATAATTGGATCTGCTGTGACTGGATGCAGCTCCACCAACCTCAATAGGTTAATTATTTCACTGATGTTGCTTCAGAGGCCATAGATCACCACAATAACAAACAGCTGTTTACTATTAGCAAGATTCTATTTGACAAGTGGCTTTATTACTTCATAATTATGCACTTTAATCTTTCAAACTTTAATCATCATTTTCAATTATAATTGAAACTATACTTGACAGGAACCTCCTTTGGGAGAGATTCTGGAAATACGTTTCCCTCAGGCAGTTCATGATGCTTTTCAAGTTGCAACAGCAATTTGGATGATGTAATAAACTACGCCTAAGCTCATGTTATCTTGATAGGGTGAAACACAAAAATCAGTCCCCCTTCTCTGCTGTTTTTGTTTTCTTTGGGTTACTAACCAAAGAACAAGTAATACATATTTTTTTCACTACCAATGACTTCTGTAGTATGCATCTATGTAAAATGATTTTGGAAAAGTGTTCTTATGCTTCTGACCTTCTACTTCAATGGGATTATTCACTGCACAAGAAGTTAGAGAGGCCTAAACCTTTGAAGAAAAAGGTATAAAAGATCTATTGCAAATACTTATAAGCCTTTTTCTTTTCCAGTTTTGCTAACTCTATTCCTACTTGAATACGTAGTTAGACTGAAATTTCAAAACAAGGTAGGTATCTGAATCAAACAATGTTCTGTAGAGGTTTTGTTAGCCAACTCCTTAAAGCACCTTTAAAGCACAAGGTAAGATCTCAGAACAGATACTATCAGTTGAATGATCAACTCTAACAGTGTTGAAATCGTTCTCACTTCCACTGTAAGCCATAACAGTCTCACATCAGTAAGCTCAAAGGTTGAGTTGGGAAGCAGAATGTGACTCACTCCAAAAGCATTAAAAATTTTAAAACAGCAATAAAAAGAAAACATCTTGTAAACAGAAAGGTAAAAACACAGACACAGAAGTGAAAATTCATACAAGCCTAGAATAATCAATCTAGTTTTAAGGGATGATGATGAGGGGAAAACAGTTGATATTTGGGCATGACTATGTTCCAGGATCTTTATTTTAGGAAAAAGGAATACTGTAGGCATAAGACTCCTTCAAAAGGCAGAGGATAAAACTATTCTACTGTTCAAAGACAATTGCTCCTACCAGCAGTTGAATTAACTCTTCCCAAAGCATTTCAAAAATTTCTCTTCAGCTAAAGCACAAGAGGTGTGCATAAATGTGGATAAAACATATACACAGCTATTCTGATACATAACAACCTGATAATATCTGTAGAACCATTCACATAATAAATATCATAATACATGTATCACTGAGGACAGAAAAGTTGCAGGTTTGTTTGAAGAACTCCTGCTTTCCCCTTTACACTGTCTTTTCTACTTTATACTGTCCTCATGAAACTTACTCCAAGATTCTTGACCTTTCTTTACTGTCTTGGTTCCTTTCTACTTTGACTGTTACTTGTTCCTTTTAAGGAGCCCAGATGACTTCTATTAATACTCTAATGTATTTGATGCCTGAAAGACAATTGGTATAGCAGAAAAAAACGAATACATTGTATGCACTTCAGAACAATAGTATAACTAACAGAATTCAAGATTTACCACTGCATGTGGTATATCTGTATCAAATTACTGGTACTAAGATGAAGTCCAGTTTTCCAACATAATCAGCATTTCTTCAGTAACGCCAAGACTTCAGTTGTCTCAGGAAGTTGAAGGTGCTTGTGTACCTCCCACAATAACATTGCTTGAGGGGGGTTTTTTTTATGTGTTTCTTTCTAAACACATAAGCATGCTTATTTTTCTTCCTGCAGTGAGCAACTGTGGCCTCATTTCCGTAAGTACACACAGCAGCAATGCCAGCTTAATAAATTCTCATTTCCAACTCTTTTGATAATAGGCTGTCACAAGCTGTGAATTAATATAGCTACCTTTAATCTGCTATGCTTGTGACCAAGTATACTTAATACAAAAACTAAACACTTACAAAACTAAATCATAGTATTACTCTTAGAAATCTCATCCTCTGTTTGCAAGAAACAAGTAGAAAGCATATCAAGAAAGTTTAATCTTACTCAGTTTAGAACCATTCTAATACACGTTTTAATACATTCCTGTATGAACCAATAAAACAAGAATGAGGGAAGCAATTTGTAACTGAATTTCCAGGCAATGACAGAATAAATATTTTTTCCTAGCAGTACATTTCCGTGATACAGTAATCCTTAAACTGATCAGAATCTACATAATCCTTGTCAGCCAGCAGACTGTTTTGTAAGAGAAACCAGCTTACCCATTTTTAATGCAAATACATACTAGCAATGAGATTAACTGCTTACCATCTAGTAACTGAAACTGGAGACACAGTATTTGTTTACCCTATACAGAAATCACAGGAAAAGCTGCCTAAAAATTACTTCTCTGAGGTGTTATTGTATCAAGTTAGTTTGCACAGAAGCAGACCCTGGCAGCCTGCATCAGTGAAAAATAAAGGCCTTAGAAGATTTACTGTAATGGTATATAGCACCATTTTTCTATTTCAGACAACAAAATATATTGGTAAAAACAGTTCAAACATTAGAAATTAAGTTAAACTGATTTGTGGTGTTTGGACATATAATCATCATTTAAATACCGTTAAATTTGTTTTACCCTTGCTAAAATTTCTTAGAAATTGATTATTTGGCAACAAATAACTTAAGAGTAGTGAAACGAGTTTTGTAGAACTTCACATGCAGTCAAATTCATAAAGTAAAATCTGTTACACACATGAGCACAGAACTTGCCCAAGTTCCAGAACCTATAGAGGCCAGAAGTATAATAAAGCAGTTCAAAGAGAGAATTGGCTGATTTGTAAAGGGTAGTTCCATCCAGGTTTTAACCAAAATTATGATCTAGATGCAACTCCTGATCATGCCCATTACACACTAACACTCCCTTCCAAGAGAAGGATTATTTTATTAATGCTTTGTTTCTTGTACTTCTCCTAAACATTTGTAGAAAAGCATAAATAACACACTAGAGGATTGATATGACAATATTAACATAATTTGTAAGGACACTACATTAAGGAAATCACACAAGTTTCAGTGCATCTCCAAAACAAGTAATAACCTTTAATCACAAGTAGCTTTTAAAGTGTGTTTGTTTCCTTATTTTAAAAATGCAATAAAATCTGCGTTCCATTCAGTGAGATAATTAAACCAATTACTTTCAAGCAGAAACTACTACCCCTTGCTGTCCAAAGCTGTTTATCTGATAAGCACTACAAAAATAATACATAAGTACTACTGGAGAGGCTACCTTTCCCAAGTATGCAATGAAAATGTGGTAACAAGACTCACTATTAATAATAGAGTTTAAACAAATACATTTACTAATTTAACAAATGTTCAAAAGAAAACCTCAGATAAAAAAGCTTCTTCTATATAAACTATCTACAGACCTGGTCAGACATTGCTACAAAAATCTATTTACTGAATTGAAAGTATTCCATGAAAAGTCCTGATTTTCACAAAACTTTCTGGGACATTTTTAGAACAAGAGAAAAGGGAAACAGACACACAGACAACAAAGATCTGCAACAGACTAGTGCTTATCTTTTCTGAACTGCAATTTTTAATTTAATTTTTTCCTGTAATTTGATTTTTTTTCATGTCTTCGTTTCGGACATAATTTACAAGTTGCCAAAAAACTGAGCTGTTAATTCACCTACTCAGCATGCTTCAGTCAGCTCCACTCGCTTTCTCTCACTCAAAATATTGAGCTTATAGAAAGTAAAAGGGAAGAAGTTTTTGAAAAATTGGGAAGTAGAGATACCTATTCAGGATCTCAGGTACTGTCCAGTGAGTAGCTAAAGCCAGTTCAACACTTCGCTGCTACCAAAAGTAGCAATTATTCTTTACTCACTTCTCAGCTTTTCCCCATGCACTGACCTTGTTCTTTAGTGAGCCAATTCATCACCAGCACCACACACATAAAAAAAAAAAAGAAAGTTAAGGAAAAACTCCATCAGCTCAGCATATTGAATCAGTGACAAAGGAGGTAAATAAGTATTAAGGCCAACCAAAGAAAGCAGTGGGAGAACCCAGATGGGAACAGGGCTGCCTCCCTTTCAGCAACAGAAAGCTGGTAAGTTCAAAACAGCTCATCTCATGAAACTGTTGCTTACTAATTAAGTACTTCAGATAGTTGAAAGAAAATAAAAGAAAGATATTTCATGGTTCACTTCCCTGCTCCTTATGGGAGTGAAAGATGAGAAGCTTCACAGGCTATTTATTGAAAGAGAACAAAAAGGGAAAGATGATAAATAATAACTGTAGGGACCAGTCTTTAACAACCCAAATGAAGTTTAACTGGTGTTCATATTTGCATTAGACTTTTGCTCAGATTCTATGTTATGTCAACCATCTCCCTCTTTACAATTGTTTTTCTTTGACTTTTTTTAATATTATGTGTATTTTAACAACTATTTGTGAACTGTAGATCTTTGTATAAGTATCTTTTGACAGAAGGGCAATAGTTTGTAGAAGCTTCTAGATTTTCTTCCTACTTCATTTAGTCTCACTATTAATGGCCAATATTGCTACACATCATGTTATTTCCTTTAGATTTTCAGTCTGTTCTATGGGAATGCTGCTCATGGCAATTCTTAAAGCAGAGCATCCTATCTAGACTTCTACTTTTGAAGCTACCAACATCTGATAAAAAATACAAGACAGACTTAAAGAATCAACTTAAAATTTGAAAACAAGTTTATATATTAAATGAGTACATTAAAACAGCTACCTCAAGGTCAGCAGTGACCAGCAGTAAACATGAGACTAGGAAGTGAGAAGTCAGTGTTGCAATAAACAATTATTAAAGACCTACAGTAGGAAGCATCCAGAAGGCTCAAGTACACGGTTTCAAGGGTCCTAGTCTGGAAGTACAACACATTTCATTGTTTCAAATTGTTTAATTAAGATCTAGCCAACACCACAGACACAGTTGTACACCAAGCAAGTCAGAGTTAACAACAAAAAATAGATCAGCATATAGCATTGTGTGTTACCATAACTGACTTAATTTATCTACCTAAAGACAGCAGAAAATCACTTATGATCCGACTTTTATTGTAGGTACAAATACAAGAAGTTCTTAAAAACTTGAATAAAGATATATAAACAGGACACTGCAACAGTAAGTAACAAGAGATGACAGTATGGGGTATCTGCTTAGGAACTCTTAATATAGTTGCAGACATCCATACTAATTGACAGCTGTTTATTGAGAACTTAGATAGTAAAATAAAAAACCTTACAGATAACAGAGACAGTTCCTAAACAAGCAAGTCCATATTCATACAGAATATTCCCCATGTACCCACTGCTACATACCTCTGATATCTCAGCAATGCTATGAAAAAGATCTTGCCAGAGAACAGCAAAGATTAGCAGCTCTGTAACAGATAGGAATCCAATAGCCAAACTTGATAACAAGGCTGGCAAGGCACAGCCTCACAAGCTTAAACCCAAGCAGCACAGACCCAGAAACAACAGTCCAGGTCCTCAGACAGCTCTGTAGCAACAAGACAGGTCTCTGAGCAAACCATAAAGTCAGTCTCAGACTACAAGGACCACAGTTAAACCACAACTACCTCTAAAAACAGACATACCTACAATATAGCTGAGGCTAATACAGAGCAAAGGTCCAGGCCTGGGCTTAAATAGAGCTCTGGGCTCATGGGCAAAAATGGGGGTGGAGGCCCCAGGTGAGACTGGTCAGGGTAATTAAGGCTTTAATTAAGCCCTGACAGTTTTTAGGACCAAAAACAAAGGGAACAAAAGGAAACCCACAGAAGGCTTTCTAACATAATTAACCATTGAGCTTCCCTTCCTAAAAGCAGATTGTTTCCCATGTTAACACAACTGGATTCATTGCTCATGAATTTATCTAATTCTACTGTCTCCAAAGGAAATTAATTTCAATTTTCATAAAAATACTTCAAATAAGGACAAGAGATTGTTTTCCTTACAGCACTGAACCCAAATATAAGAAACTAATATCAGGGGCCAAAGGTATACTGCCTAGAAGATTAAGCAAAGCAAATACCTGAAAAAATGACAACCTGAATGCAGATGATGCCAGCTAGGGTGTTTCACATACAACTCATTCTTAATTACTTTCATTACTTTCTGATTCAGTACTTCATGCTATCACTATATTACAAATATTTGTTTGCAGATCAATGTTTTTTACAGATCTACTATCAACAAAAATTGTAAAATACATGACCTTACCTGAAGTTTTTGAGTTAAGACTCAATGATATATGTAGTCCTGCTCTAAAAATCAGTCTAAATGAGAGTCTAAAGATGTGTGAAGAAGTGATACAATTGTTCTGAAGAAAGCAATATGGCCTATGATAAAAAATGAAAAGGAAAAAAAGAAAATCTATCTGAACCAGAGGAAAGAAGAGAGAGAAAAAGGTACAATACATAGCTGTGTCATGGAGGAAGGAAAGTTTAAAAAAAAAGTGTTAAACATTTTTCAAGCTAAGTTCTGTGTGGGAAAACGGATCTACGTAACAACTAGCTTCATACACAAGTACTTTAAGTTTTGCTCTTGCTCAACCAGCTCTTCAAAGCAGGCACGGCAAGGATTCCTAGATAGCTTGGGGAGAATCCTTAGATGGTTCTGGGTACATTCATGGAATGTAAGAATGTTCCTACAAGGTACAGAGACAATTCCCAGGAATTCTTCTAGAAAGCACGGGGGGATTCCTGGGTGCACCTGGAACATTCCTAGAAAGTATGAGCCGAATGCCGGATCACCCGACAGATTCCTAGGATACACTCAGGAAATCCCTAGAAAGCAGAAGAGAAAATAGAACATTCCTAGAAAGCACTGGCAGAAATCCCTACAAAGCAAGGAAGGGAAACTTCCAGAAAGCACCAAGAAAATTCCTATCAAGCCTAAGGATAATTTTTGAAAATTGTTTAAAAGCACAAGGGAAATTCCTGAAATTCCTAGAAACCACAGTGGGAACTCCTTGAAAGTGTTGAGGGAAATTCCTAGAAAATAGCAAGACACTTCTATATAAACTGTGCACTAATCTGTACAACTGCTATGTGGAATTTCCTAAGAGGGAAAATGTGAATACAAAACACATACCTAAAATCGTGTATGCCTGAAACCAATTCTTTATATATGATTTTTTGCAGAATTTAATTTCTTAAAGCATATGATGAAAAAGAGAGAACTGAGAATGGTGGTCAGAAATAGGCAGTCAGAATAAGCATGCATGACACTTCTTCTCTCATACACTCCCAGTTTCCAACAATTTCAGCTTGCAGAAGTTTCTGACACCAACGGGAGTGTGGCTCTTCAGCAATCCCCTATGAGCTCTCTTCTCACACAGACATCCTCAGTCCTGAGAACTCTCATGAACAGCAGCACCCTTTTCTAAGTACTTGTCCAGTCTCCCCTCGCATCTACATACAATTTTGCATCCTTCAGTGCAGTTCTACAGATCTGCTACCCATCGTGTGATTGATTACCTCTTTATGTTTGTTTTGAACACAAGTCTGAGTAGCATCAGTTGTTCTGGCATTGGAAGAGACCCTTAAAACAGGCATTTCCTATGCAAATTACTATTTTGCAAATCTCTTCCATAGCCACCTCAAAGTTTTCTTTCTGTGTTGAGGAGACACAGCCTACTTGTAATCATTCCTTGCACTGAAGCCATTCCATACCTTTGATCATTCTTGCTGACATCTCTGAACCTTTACCGCTTCTGATACAGATTTCTGGGGAGAGGAGATAAAAAGTACACACAATATCCAATGTACAGATGAACCACAAACTTACATAAAAAATTGAGATAGTTTTTGTTATGTTCACTGTTCCTTTTTTACTTAATGCTAACATTTTATTTGCTTTTTGCACATCAAGCACTGAGCTGACATTTTCATGGAATCATCTATCCTGCTGCTGTAAAAGTGACCCTTCCCTTTGTGCATCAGTTCACATTTATGTATACTGAATTACTTCTGCCATTTTACTGCTAAGTTCCTCAGTCTTGTAAAGTCCTTCTGTAATTCCACACAGTCTGCTCTCATTCCTGTACAGAATACCACACAAGGATCTCAGTATTCCCTGTCCAAAATAAGATCTAGTGAACCGCTTCATTATATGTTATACAGAAACAGATAACCAAGCATCTCTAAGCAGTAATCAAAAGATGCTAAAGAGAAATATCGACAAATTGATAAATGTGTCTTGCTGAAGTATCTGCTGCTGTGCATTTCACCTCTCTTGGACAGGCTATCACCCCAAAGAAGTGTCAAGACTCAAGTCATTCTCAAGAAAATGTAGTGTCTTAGCATGAAATAATTTTCATGGCAACATAATCTAAGACAACTGAGTTTCTACTGGAAGACTTCAGATGCAGGCACACAATTTTTTCTGGTGCATCTGCAGTGACAGCAGTAACTTTCAGCTGAGATGCAGAATGAATATTATCCAAGGTGTAGTAACTTCACCATAGCTTTCTGGTAGCAGGCAGAGATTTTCCACACTCTTCCTTGAGAAATGTAGGGCCTAACCTCACATGCCTTGAACATCCAAAATCCTACTAACTGCAGTGAGAACTATTTCCCTGTAAAGATAGAAGACTGGATGTTCATTAGAAAATTAAGTAAACACATTGAGGGTGGCCCTCCCATGAAGACATACAAAAGCTCTTTCCACTCCTTTTCTATGCATGTCTTTACAATTTATCTATGAAGTTTTGTTAAAACAGATCCTGGTGTTTGAAAAGTGCAATATCTAGCATAGGTGTAATATAGCATTTATAGTCACAGAACCTCCACAAATACTAAAATCCTGCTCTAAAGTATATACATGCCACATACTCACTTTGAGCTACCTTTACTTGATTAATAGACAATCACAATACATTTTCAAATCCATTTACCATTAAAAAAGATATGTTAAGAGACGGTTAATTTGAGAGTTTTAAATAAAAACTTCACTTCTGATACTAGATATAGTCAAACTTACAGGCAATATAATCAGTTTAACATCTTCTTTACTTTGTATGCAGGGAATTATTTTAACAAGACAGTTATTTTTATTTTGTGAGTTATAATAATTGGGAATTTTGAACATTATTTTATTCTACCAAAACCCAATGTGTCCTTACAAAAGAAAAACAGAAATATTATTCTTTCATTTTAGAATATTATTAGAGCATTATACATTCGTCTTAAAAAGAAGTTAATCTGGCCCACTAAATATGAAAGCAAAGAACAAAAGAACATTCTTCCTCAGAAATAAACAGCAACAAACCCAACATGAAAAAACTGAAACAATAATGAACCTGAAAATTATCTGAACACTCACTGTGCTGGTTTTTCAGTTTCATG
The DNA here is from genome assembly GCF_965140245.1 of Athene noctua. Taxonomy (NCBI): domain Eukaryota; kingdom Metazoa; phylum Chordata; class Aves; order Strigiformes; family Strigidae; genus Athene; species Athene noctua. Next base: position 4,717,240 of record NC_134049.1, read on the forward strand.
TTAGAAACAGACTGAAGACAATGCTGGGCAATATTTGATTTCTCCAAATCTGATGACTACTCCCTTCAAATTATCAGATCTGAAAGGAGAAATACAGCCATTCTTGAAGATCAGCTGCCACCTAGTGAATGGTAAGAAAACTGTTTAAAACACCTTTTTTTTTTTTTTTTTTTTTTTTTTTGGACAGTTTAAACTAGATTCTTGGTGGAATTCCTTTTTGCTGTTTTGTCACTGTTAATTTTGGGGTCTGTAAATTATTGAGGAGCATGACTATTAAAAGGTATGCATTCCAAAGCAGAGCAATGTCCCTCAAAGATGGTTTTTATTAAAATATATAAATAAGGTCTTGATCCCACACTTTTCTCAAAAAACACCAATCATTTGCAAAAAGCCATGTTAGTGTTTTTTGGGCATCACTTCATTATACTGAAAAGAACTGAACTATCAGTGCCTTAATGTAAAATATTCGGTGTTACAACAATATACTACAGTTAAAAATCAAATAAGTTTAACTTAAAATTCACTGAGATGTGTTCATCAAGAAAAAATATCACATTTTTTATGTTGGACACCAAGCATGTTATTGTTATATGTATACTTTACACTAACTAATTTACAGATAACTAGAATAAAACCAAAAACGTGAGCAGCATGGACCAACACTGTCAAATTAACTATTCTCATGTAGGACTACTGTGTTTCATGAATTAATATTTCATACCTGTTTCACGTTTTTGTGAAACAAGAAGTATTCTGTTCATATTTCAGAAATTATTACTGGTAGATACCTGCCAAGCAGGCTGGTCTTTGTCTTATTTTTCCCCTAAACCATCTCCTGCATTTCTACAATCAATGTGATGACACAAGCTGGAATGGCCACCAAAAGAGGTCACAGCCCTCCCTCCTGTTCCAGCTGCCCATTTCAAACCATTCTTTGCACTGACATGAGCATTTGCATGGCAGTGCAATGAATAAAATTGGAATTTAGTGCCAGTTAACTAACTCACCAAGAAAAAAAAAAATAGTACTACACCAAACAGCTCATCATCTTTGCCATACTGATGCTTTTCTTATTAAAAGGAAAGACAGGAACTGCATGGTGACAAAGGGTGGAATTGCATGACAAAGGGTGGACCCCCCTCTTTTACTGTCTAAACCAATCTGGGAACTAAGATAAACAAAAAGCAGGAAGGAAAAGAGACTGTTGCTGTGCTATTTATCCCATTATATTTATGCAAATCTGTATCAAAGTAAATTTAAAATTGGAAAAATGGATTACTGCAAAGCACCTCTTCCATGAATTTATCATTAAAAACATCAGCAAGACCTAAACTTGCCCTCACTAAAGCCAACAGAAGCTCAAATCAATAATCCTAACAATGATTATTTGGAATTCTTTGTCTCTCAAGATTAGATTTGCAGGTGTTTTCCTTCTCATAAGAAATCAGGTTTTCCAGATGTTGCAATAAGTCTGTTACAAAGAACAACTATATATGAATATAAACCACAGAGCTCGTTTCAAATATGTACTTTTCCATACTTTTCTTTCCTAAACACAACTTTTTAAAACCAAGCAGAGGGTCTACCACTTAGTTTGGAACTCTGAAACACAAATCTGTCATTTTAAACAGAGTATGTTTTTTGTTTAATCGAGTACATACTCGAGGGCACTCGTGTTTATGAGAACCTTTGACGGAAAGAAATAAAACAAGAGAATGTGTTTATAAGACATTGGCTTGAAAATACATTCTCCTTCTTGGAATGAAAGTTCCTTATAATCTTTTGTCTGTACATTCTCTGGACAGACATTAGTCTGTCCCACTCTAAATACCTAATAAGTCTGCATATTACATATAAGCATATTCCATAAAAGCATTTGCATACATGTGCAGTACAAAAACGTGCTATGAAAGGAAACATTAAGTAGATATCCAGGAGAAGAGAAACAGAAAATAAGCACTGAAAGGAGAAAATCTGGTCATGAATTGAAAGGAAATACAACATAGGCTCTTTTGCACATAATTAGGCATAAAGAGGCGTGCTGGCTTTCACACTGCTCAGCCCTACACCTTCTGAGTTCCAGCTCAGCATTTAAAATCAGCTGAACCGGCTCTGTTAACACTGCCTGCCTTTGTTCATACGGCTTACTAAAATTTTTTGTGTAGGGCCCTCAATTAAGAAAGGTGATTAAGCAGGACACCGTTAAAAGATTTTCTCATGCTTCCCCTCCAGAGGCCTTCAAAACGCAGGCTGGACAGTCGGTAGTCATGCTCTCAAACACCCTCCCTGTGTTTGCTGTGAACATAACTACGTCTGGCTGGTGTCGTGTAGCTGAGATCCCAGTTCCTGTAGGTATGGGGCCACAAATAAAGTCTGTATGCCTTCAGTACCGACCGGTGTGATTTTACTTACAATGAAGCTACTCACAAGAATAAAATTATACACATACTATATTTTGTAGATCGTGATTTTATCGTGTTTCCCACAATGCTGACAGATAGATCTCCTGAAAGGTTTTCTAAAAGTACTGCACAATTCATGGCACAATTTAAGAAGGTGGTAGACCCAAAAAATCATACAAGTAATTTTTTCTAAGCTGAGCATTTGTCATGGCAACATACTACTACAGTTTTACCAACTGTTGAATAAATGTGTCCTAATTACTTGTAGCAGCAGCTTCTCAAGTCAACTGTGGGGCTCCTCACTTGTTTTTCTTAACCACCACCTTAAGTTGACTCAACCCCAACTAACTGGTGGAAAAGGTGTTACCCTGAGTCTAGGGAAGAACTGACGGGACACGGGAAGGGGAAGCCCAACTTTAGAAAGAAACGTCAACCTGACAACCGGGAGGTGCTGAGGAGACGGAGCGGGGGAGACGGAGGCGGGGGAGACGGAGGCGGGGGAGACGGAGCGAGCCCCGCCAAGACGTGTCTGTGGAGCACAACGCGAGTGGCCGCGAGGAGGGAGGTCAATCCGCTCAGCCTGTGGGAAGCGGTATCAGAGGCCGAGAGGGCGCTGGCAGCGGGGCGGGGCGGCCCGGCCCGGCCCAGCCTCCGCCTCAGGGGCAGCCCCTGCCCGCCCTCTCGGCGGCGGAGGCGGGAACAGGAGGGAGGGCGGTGCCGCCCCGCCCCGCGCGCTGCCTCCCACTGCGCGTGCGCGGCTGCGGCGCGTGCGCGGCGGGGCCGCCTGGCGGGAGCAGCCCCGGGCCGGTATCGGCGGGGCCGGCGGCCTGCGGGAGGGCGAGGCGGGGTGAGTAAGGGGCTGGACGGGGCCGCGCAAGACTGCGATGGAGGCGGCAGCCTTAAAGCTGCTCCTCTTGGACCCGGGAGATGAGGGCACCCAGAGGTGCAGGCTAGGACCCGCCGCCCTCTCCACCCTGGGGGCCAGGATCGGCGCCCCGCTGAGGATCGCGCTGCCTACCGGCTGCTGCTTGTGCACGGCGTGGCCCAGGCGCGATTTGGCGGACGGGTACCTGCAGGTTGATCTGACCTGCAGAACCGCGGGGGTGACGGCGAGGGACCTGGCGGGCCTCACGCTGAGTGTCGGCCAGCTGGAGCTTCTGGCCCACCGCCAGTTAAAAAAAGCGACTGTGAAAGTGGTGCTGAAGAGCTCTGCACTGAAAAAGTCAACTCCCAGAGCAGTGTTGCAGGAGACAATCAGAGAACTGCTAAGGAATGTTTATGTTTCACTTCATTACATTGTTACTGTTGCCCCAAATCTCGAAAATCCCGTGGTGTATATTGAAATACTGTCCGCAGACCTTTCGGTGGAGGAAGCTGGACTGATAACCCCACAAACAAGCATAAAAATTAAGGAGGTGGTCACTTATGAACGGTACAGACATTTATCCGGAGACACTGCAAAAATTTCAATTGCAGGACTAGATGATGTGGGAAAGTCTTTGAAAGAAATTATTGATCTGCCTTTCCGCTTTCCAAAAACTTTTAAGAAGCTAGGGCTTTCTGTCCCTAATGGAGTGCTATTAATAGGGCCACCAGGTGTAGGGAAAACTCTCCTTGTAAAGGCAGTAGCAAAAGAAGTGGGTGCGTATCTGCTTTGCATCAGTGGTCCAGCCCTCTATGGTTCAAGACCAGGAGAAAGTGAAGAGAATTTGCGAAAAGTCTTTGAAAAGGGCCGAGAGATGTCATGTGAAGGCCCAACCGTTCTCTTTATTGATGAAGTTGACTCTTTATGTCCGAAGCGAGGAAGTTCAAACAATTCTCCTGAAGATCGTATTGTTGCTCAGTTGCTAACGCTGCTGGACGGAGTAGGTAGCGAGGGTAAGATGGTCGTTATAGCAGCAACAAACAGGCCTGATGCCTTAGACCCCGCACTGAGAAGACCTGGCAGATTTGACAGAGAGGTGAGCAAACCCGTTAATCGTACGCTCTCTTTGTTCTTTCCTTTTTGAGGTGGAGCAGGGGGCAGTTAAAGTTGGGTTTGGAGGTTTTTTAATGTCTGCTAGCCGTGTTTTGTAGTGGGATTCTACAAGGCTTGGGACGTGTCCTGTTTCTTTAGCTTGCTGCAGCTTGGGTGAGGTAGGGAGCACATTTTACTCAGGATACCGAGAGTTCTAAATATTTGAAAACAGACAAGGGGACTCTTTATCCTTCATTATAATAAAGACATGGACCCTTTCTTGAGAGTTTTCTTTTGCTTACAGATGCTTAGCATTACAGACACAGATTTTTCTCATTTAAAATCCAGGTTGAAGATTTATGCATCTCTCCTTAAAAGTTTGTTGTGACAGAGAACTAGTAACCTGTTGTATCAAAAATTCTATTCAGATTTCAGTAACAGAGGCTAGGTCTACTCTGGAAATCTGCTAGCCTTATGGTCAAAAGAAGAAAGAACACATAAAGTTATGCAACACTCAATGCTTTTGGTTGTATTGTTTATTTTGCTGACTAAATGCACTCCTGGGTCATTCAGTTGAGTCAAGTTCTTTAATACTTTCACAATTATAATTTAAATTATTTTACAGGATTTATAGATTGTTGAGATGCGTTTTATGGTGGCATTTTACTAGGGTTTTAATAATATATGAATGTTTATCTAACTGATTTTTTTCTTTTGGATGAATCTAACTCAGTCCTTGTGATGCAAGGAAATTACTATTTCAGTGTTATGTTGAAATGACTTTAAGATACGACGTGATGGACACTAGCTGACAGTGTCTTATGAACAACTGTTTATACAAACACTCTTTGCTTAGAAAGTAAGTATAAATGTCTTTAAAATGCATTTAAACATTTGTCATTTGCATAGTGCTGCTAATAAGTTTCTTGTAAAATTCTTTAGTTGCAGTATAAGTATGTATAAATCTCAAGTAAGCAGTATAAAGTAGAGACAAAGTTGCTTGCCCACATCTATAAAATAAGAGGAATATAGAAAAATATCAACTTACAATTTGTTTCATTGTATTTGGTTTAGGTTATTATTGGGACCCCAACGCTTACGCAGAGAAGATCCATCCTGCAGTTGCTTACATCCAGTATGCCGATTTCTACAGACGTTGATTTGGTTAAACTGGCAGAAATGACAACTGGGTATGTTGGAGCTGACCTTACAGCACTCTGCAGAGAAGCTGCCATGCAGGCTGTGTTCCACAGCTCTTTGGTATGATTGCAAATTAGTCAAGAAGAAATTAATATATGTACCACCCTTTCCCCATTAATACTTGGCTTTACTTGAAAAGCTCAACAAGTTGAAGAACTCACAAATTAAAATATTGAAAAATATCAAGTATGTTACAGACATAAATATGCCATTTCACTAGTCCTTTCAGTTCTCACCTGAAAAGATTATTTTCTCCTTTCTGGGTGAAAAGCTTTGCCAAAAGTTTTCATCCTCATCCTTATCTTTTTAGGATTGTGCAAAGCAAAGATTTTAGTCTTTTTTGGCAAACTAAAGTCCACCAAGGCTCTCTGAAGCTATCAGCAATTTAGAATTCTACTTCTTAATAATAACTGCAAATTAAAGTTTAGGTTGACACATAAATATGTAACTGCTACTGATAATATCTATTGTCATTTAGGTTGTATGGCTGGATATAATGTTGTAGACACAACATATACAACTGCCCAGCATGCAGAAATTTAACTTCATAGCAATTCTCTAATTTCATATCTACAATACCTATTTCTTAATCTTATTTATTCTGACCTTTACAAAAATTGGGAGATATATGTTTGCTGTGGTTTTCCATCTGGAATGGCTGAGCGGAAATTTAAAGCCACATTTGCAAAATTTCCAGAGTCAGGGCATCTACAGAGTATGGTAGAACCCTCTTGTCTTCACTCAGGGGTAGAAAAGAAGAGAGCATTGTATTTCTAGAACTTCCATCTCCTCCAGATACCTTACAAATATTGAAAATAATACAGTAATTCTAGCCTGGTAACCCAGAAAGGAATAGATGGACAAATTAAAATAATAAATAAGTAGATGGCCTATTTGTCTTTAAAACTGCAAGCACCTTTGTAAAATACCTCTTAGTTTTGTTACTGCATCTGTAGTTTAATAATGGTATTTTATAGCCTATTTGAGATAAAGTGTCTTACTTTCTCCAGTATGTGGTGAAAATGAATGGTTGAACATTCTTACTTGTATTCAAGAGATTCTAGGATTGGGTGTGCAGTAACCCTGAAAGTAGCAAACATTTGATTTAGCAGATCACTGAAATGGAGCTATAATTTAGGGAAAAACAACAGTTTTCCCTAAAACATTAATTTCTGTTAAAACTCTTTTTTCCTGTGTAAAAACTTGCCATTAAAGAGAATATATTCTACTTTGTGTTACGTCTTTGTGTCTGCAGTGCTTAAGCTTGTTAGGGCAAGAATTTACTTCTTTATCAGTTGCAGTTGGCCTTTGGTGAAATGTTTTGCGTAATAATGAAGCATTATAAGTTATTATGTAAAGATATTGTTAATATGCTTTATCTGGGTTTCCTCAGGATTCAGCTGAAACCATGATTGACATGGCAGATTTCCAAGAAGCTTTTAAAAAAATTCAACCATCTTCTTTTCGAAGTGCAATTGGACTAACAGAGTGTAAACCTGTCACTTGGGAGCAAATTGGTGGTCTTGAAGATGTGAAATTAAAGTTAAAACAGGTAACGTATACAACAAATTTAGATAAACAGCTGGTTTGTAATACCCACGTCCTCCAAGGTGTTCTGTAGGCTGTATTACGGAAACAAATTATTTTGCAAATTACCTGATTATGAATTATATTTTCAACATTTGTTAGACTACATTATTACAATGTTTGTGAGTTAGAAGTGTTCCAGTTACAAGATAGCACCACCAAGCATAGTATCATGGAAAAATAAGCATGTTTTGTGATAGCTGAAAAACACTTAACTTGTAGCCAGATAATTTGTCCATTCCTCAGTTCGTAGCCAGAGATGGCTCTTGCATATCATCTCTTGAGGATTGCCTTTTGTTCTGTTTGAGACAGAGAGGAAATTTTAAGAAGAGGGGCATCATATGAAGTAAGACCAAATTAATATTCTGTGATTTCAAATTAATGTTTGTACCAAGGAGAGGAAATCATGTGCTCAGCAGTTTTATTGATTGCCTGTGAACTCTGGTTTTGTTACTAAGAATTTCATCCCTTTTTTATGTATTGACAGAGTATTGAGTGGCCTATGAAATTTCCTCAGGCGTTTGCTAGGATGGGCCTGTCTCATCCAAAGGGTATTCTTCTCTACGGGCCATCAGGGTGTGCCAAAACCACACTGGTGAGGGCTGTGGCCACAAGTTGTCATTGTTCCTTTCTTTCTGTAAGTGGTGCTGACCTTTTCTCACCTTACGTCGGAGATTCAGAGAAGATTTTGTCCCAGGTACAGTTTTTAATTTGTATAAGGTCTCTATTTTTGCTTGATTTTTGTAAAGTACTAGTTGTTATTGAAAAGCTTATAGTCAAAGCTCTCATCTGATCATTAAATAGAAATGGTTTACAGATTCACAGTTAAATAAACTGAGAATGTAGCCCTAAAATTATACCAGTTTTAAACTTTGAAAGTATTTCTATCCTTTTGTTTTCAGTTCATTTTAGAATTCAAATAAGGAGAACATAATAGTAAACATAAGGCAGAACAGTTCTTGTGAATCTTTATGAATCTGTCTTTAAAATTAAGCAATTGAAATACAGAGTATATGTAAACAGGAGTTTTCACCTTACCTGATAGCATGTATGCAATAATGTTTTACTTTATTGATATTTTTGAAGGTTTTTCGCCAAGCAAGAGCAAATACTCCAGCAATAATATTCCTAGATGAGATTGATTCTATCCTGGGATCTCGGTCACAGGGCCGAAGTGGCCATGGTGTCTCGGAGCGGGTTCTTTCTGTTCTTCTCAATGAGTTGGATGGGATTGGGCTGAAAGTCACAGAGAGAAGAGGAAGCAAACTACAGCTTGAGGATCAATGTCAAGAACAAAGTGATGAGGAAATAAAGGTATTTATGTTCCCTTTTCCATATAGGAAGAATGATAAATGCTGTACAGTTGTTCCAGAAATTTTAGTTGTTGGCATTCACACTTGTTAAAATCCTAAAGCTTAAAAATACACAAGATGCTTTTCTACTCTGTCATAATTTCTAGTTTTTCGAAAATACCATATATAGGCTACTAACTCTTTTTACATACGCTATTCCTCAATGGGACTTTGTTTGAACAAAATACCCTCATGAGCATTACTAGTTGGTGTTTATCTTCAGTCACAAAAATCTTCTTGCTTGACACTAAGGTAATTTTTAGACTTTGTGCTATTTTTACTATTCTGCAGTTCCTTCCTGAATTTACTTTTTATAAGCATTTCCCATACTTAATTTGCAGTGCTTTGTCATATATACTTGCTACAAAACTGGTACAGTTATGATCATTTACTTATTTAAACAAAAACTTGCATCTGGACTTTTCAGTGAATTGTTTACAACATTTAAAGTTTAGATTTTCTGCAGTTTCAGAATTATAGGGTACTGAATCTTTGCGTATAAATTTGTTACAGTTTGGCCAAAGAAAAGTCTGTACTTATTTTCAAGGCAGATGCTAACTATATTTCTTCCTTGTCATCTAATCTGACCTGCACCAAGGCATTTTTTACCTCAAGAACAAAAGAAATATTAGTATTGAAAGGAAAATAACTAAAGATAAATCATCTTTTCACCCTTCCCATTTTGTCATTCTTAGTTAACTAATATCTTTAGATAATACTTATCAACCGTGTTGCGCTAATTTGTTGATGTCATCTCTTACTCAGCTAGAGTTTCAGGAAACTTTGAACAAAGATTTCATGGTAGTTGCTGCAACAAATAGACCAGATATGTTGGATGATGCCTTATTGCGTCCTGGAAGGCTTGACAAGGTGATCTATATTCCACCTCCAGATCTGAAGGTGATGTATTACAAATTCATATGTGGCTTTAAATAGAGAGATATTAATTGCCAACATACTTTAGGAGCAAAGGGGGCATATTCCTGTAATATATTTAACAATTGAGGGATGATTCACTGAAGATCAGTCACCAAACTCAATGAAGAAGCTTAAAAAGGAGTAACTGCATTTGTAATTTCAACACCAGTAACATTTTAACCGGCGTATATAGTTACACTATTACATATAGAAAATTGACAAAATCTGTAATAATTCTGTATTTACAAAATCAAGGTGCAGTTTAGGAAGTACCATAACAAGTTGTCTGTCCTTGCTTCAAATCATTCTTGTGCCCTGTTCCCAAGGGTAGTGTAGCTTCTTGTCCTGAGCTTCCCCACCAAAAAAAAAGGTTTGACCCAAAGCAGGCCAAATATGAACTCTTCAGTATAAAATACTATGTTTTCATTAGGTAATGAGTAACTGTGAATAGCAGAGTTTCAATATATTAGGTAACAATAAGAGTAAGTATTATCTCCTTTAGTAGCACTTTATTCACGCCTCCACCAAAACCACGTGGTTTTGGTACTCTTTGGGATTTCCTTTAGTTCTAATTTATATTTGGTACTGCTTTGGAGAGGGATTAATTATTGGTTGGTTTGTTTTCTTGTATAATTTGCACCAATTTACAGGGAAGGCTTTCCATTTTGAAAATCTGCACAGAAAAAATTCCCTTAGCTACTGATGTGTCATTGCAAGATGTGGCAGTCCTAACAGACCTCTTCTCTGGAGCTGATATTGAAAACCTGTGCAAGGAGGTAAGAAATATTTATGGTCAATCTGTGAAGTCAATGATAAATGAAACTTTCCAGTGAAGAGAGACCCAACTCATAGATGTTACCAACCCATCTGTACTATGGATTCTTTCAAAGTTTGTAATGAAAATATAAAGAGAATGAGTAAAACTGAAGAACTGCACAAGGGTTAATTCTTTAAAGAAAGCCTTTATTCTCATTTGGCTTTTTTTTCTGTGATAATTTACTAGAAATTAAGGAACTGTACTACCCTTTGTTTCATGTGGCCTTTTCTAGATGAATTGTATTCACTGTACTGCAAGCAACTGAAGCATTTTTAGTTGAAATTAGCATGTGCTGTCAAGGCTAGAGAGAAAAAAAAATTATAAATCTGTAAGTGTTTGAGATAAATTGTATAAAAGAGAGAAGACTAGGAAGAAAATCCAAATATAGAAGTGATCAAGGATCTGTTGTCTAATCCAGACAAAAAAGTGAATGGGAAAGTTACAGTAATCTTACTTGATGTTTATGGTTAAATAACCATAAATTATATAATGCTGTTTTCAGATGCTTTACCTAAAATTCTGTTTCATGTAAAATATTTTAGAATACTTGCCATAACTTCTTTGCAACTTATAAGCACTTCAAGTTGTTTCTCTTTTTTTCTTTTAAAGGCTGCTTTGTTGGCATTGCAAGAAAATGGACTTGAAGCAACTGCCGTAAAACATGAGCATTTTGTAAAATCGTTGAAGACTGTAAAACCATCCTTAAACATAAAAGACCTGGAGTTTTATGAAAAATTTTATAATCAAGAATTATCCTCTTGAATCAAAAAGAAGTGATGTAGCATAGGTATTTTTAAATATATTACAAAGATTTTGCAATGGTTTACCTCTTTCCTGCTTTTTAATACTGACTGTCATTTTCAGTGTGTATGAAACACAGTAAAATTTCACTTGTGAAAAATCTCTGATTTCAGTTAATGGAGAATAAAACTTTTTTTTGCTTTGTCTAGGTTTCCATCTGATGAAACGAGTCATTGAGATACTTAGATAAAGCACTGTGGAACAGCGTAGTGTTACTGTAGGTTTCCTACTTTTCAGTACAAACACTGGTACTATAAGAATATTTAATTTAAAATGTGTTGTGAAGTCTCTAAAGGATGGTGAATACTTGAAAGGTAGAAAAGCTTTCAGAATGTTAAATAGGAGGAAGTGAGTCCCGTGCCATATAAAACGTTAAGGTGTTTTATATATGCATTATCTACAGTCTTGCTTTCTTACAAGCAGATTACAAAATATAGTGGCAGTGAAAAGTTTGTCAGTGTTTAATACCCTCTTGTAAATTTGGGAGCCTGGATTCTTTGAAATAATTTTAGATCAGTTATTGCTTACTGTTCGAACATATGGATTGAGTGAGCAGATACTAAGTCTGTAATCGATTCAAACTATAATAATTTCTTCTTTAGGGAAAGGAGTTTGCTTTATAACTGTTTCTGCAGAATTCTTTTTCCCACCCAACCATTCCTTGTCAGTGTATTTTTGTAGGTTGTCTTCTATAATACATAGATATATCAAAGACAACTGTTACTGCATGCATGTAAGCATGCATTTTAACTCACCGGGATAGGAAGTTTAATTATTTTTTCCTTTTCCCCATGAAAATGCTTGTGAACAAAACACTTCACTGTCAAAAAGTTTCTTATTTCAGCTGAGGTTCTTGAGTTATAAACCCATTAACAAGTATTTCTCTCCCATAACAGGGACCCTAGGGACCGCTCTGCAGTGTGGTTTACAGTGAGATGGGTCATGAAAAGAAGTTCCAAGGCAGTTGGTGACTGCAGAGGGCAAAGGGGAGTAGTAGAAGCTGTTGTAACTTAGGAAAGGGTTCAGATATAAACGACTGTCCTACAGCTTGGTGCCCTTAATCACCATTTCCTAAGGAATGGCCATCCTGCTGCTTTATTGCTGGCAACAAGTAGGCCAGTGCCAGTGAACTTCCCAAAGGTTTCTCAGCAGCAGTGCTGGAGATAAGTATGAAAACCTTCATGGTAACTCTCTGTTTGGCTTTCTGTTTGAGAGTGTTGCCTTAGAATTGCCAGATCTGAAAGGTGCTAGGACAGCAAAATGCTGTCAGCTCCTTTGTTTCAAAGATGCTGCTGCTTAACTTCTGTACTTGTTCCCTAGAAGGACCGTCAGAGCTAATTGTGCCCTGTCGTGTCCCCTCCTTGCCCGGGGAGCCAGCAGAGCATGCGGGAAGGGCAACCTCGGCTTCCCGTGGACAGGAGGGGGAGAAACGGATTTACAGGAGGCGTCTGCTGGCCCCACGCACCTCCAGCCTGCCCCTGGTAGTTGTTTCCAGATGGGGGTGTTGGGAAGTGATGGGACCTGCCTAGCACGGCAGAGGGATGGGAACCTGGGCCTTAACCTTTGGCTTCAACAGCAGGGGCTCGGTGACATCGGGCTCCTGTTTCGGTCACCACACGCACCTTGCCGAGCGCAGAGAGGAGGCAGGCCGAGGCCTTGCCTGTGCTTTTGCCTGGCTACGCTGTTCTTTAGGCAACTGCCTGGCGAAGGGGGCAAACGGGGAGGCGAAGGAGAAGTGGAGAAGCAAGGTGCGGGTAACGCGGGAGGGGCGCGGCCCGCACCGCCCGCACCGGCCGCCTGCGCCTGCCCGACGCGCGCCGCGAGGGGGCGCTGCTCGCCCGCGGGCGGCTTCCCGCGCCGGCCGCTGGGGGGCGCCGCTCCCGCCCGCGCGGGGGCCGCGGGGTGCGGGGGGCAGGCAGCGGCTGCGGGCGTTGCTGCGCGTATATAACGCGGAGAGCACGTTCCCCCGGCGCTGGTGCCCGTCGGCAGCGCTGCCGGTCCTTCGCCGCTCTGCCAGGTAACGGAGCCGTCGTGCCCTTTCCCCCGGGGCCGGCCGTCGAGCCCGCGTCCCGCAGCCCGGGGGGTCGCAGCCCGGGGTGCGGTAACAGGGAACCCGTTTATTCCAGGTCCGCAGCCGCAGCGAGGATGAACACGAACTTCTTGCATTTACTAAAAGCGAAAAAAGAAGTAAGTTTGTCAGAGACCGTCGGTTCTGTGATAACCCCCGGGGGGGGCGGGATGCCGGCGGGCTGCAGCAGGTGCGCGGGGGGTTCCCGTTTAATAACGAGAGGAAATCCAGAGGGCAAGGGACGTGTGTGAGTTAAATTCATGAAAAGCGAGACGGTGTGAATAGTAATATAGAGGTAATACATCTGAACAGGTATATAACCTTAGTTCCTTGTTCCTTGTAACCCTGGCTCTCCCTGTTCATGGCTCTGTGGGCACGACACTCGTTCTTCAAGTCTTTTCTCCTTTTTATGTCTTTCAGCTCATTCCCCTGGTTGGAGTAGTGTCCTTTGCAGCAGCTGGGGCACTCTTTTTTTCTGCCTATTCCCTATTCAGCAAATCCGATGTGATGTAAGCAAAATACTTCTTGCTTGGTGTTTACCCTAACTTTTTGTCTTCAGAGGTGTTTGACCGTCATGTTTTGTAACAACACAACAAAATCTACCGGGATGTTCCAGACTACTAGTAACAACTAAGATAGCAGCAGACTGTAAATACTGAAGGAATTAATTAATTTGGAACACAGACCAAATTATTTCTTAACTTCTGATTTAATAATTATATTTTTTCTTTGCGTCAGTTGTAATAGGTTTTAAATGTTCTTACAAAGAATTTCAAATTATCACATAAGTAGATGACATGCAGATATGTTGCAACCCGGCTATTTACTTGTATATAAAGAACGGCATTTGATAAAATTAATTTACAATTAGTTAATATTTTAATGACTTGGCTAATAATTGAAACAAAGTCCTATACTTTTTAAGTTTTGGGGAATTTTTATATTTACTGTGAAGTGATTGGAACAGGCACTTTAGCTGTCAGGGTAAGAATCCCCGTATTTCTTCTGTGTCTTTATTCAGTTTTGATTTTTTAGCTTGCTTCCCTTATGGTAACACATTATACTTGAACAATGTTGGCCTGTTTGATTCTTTTGAAGCTGCAAATAAAGCAAGCCATCACTGATTCCTACCTAGAATTTAAAACAAAAATGTCCAAACCTGTAACTTGCGTTTCAGGGAATTACTACTGACAATAGACTGCTCATATAAGAAAAATGTATGCAAGTTCACACCCTAAAACATAGTACCTGTTTTGTTTTCTCTTCTCTTAAAGCATTAACAAGAGTGGCAATCCAGAACCATGGGAAACTGTTGATCCTAACAAGCCTCAGAAGGTAATTTGTACAAATAATATAGTCCGTGCAAATAGCATAGATTCCAACACAATAACTTTAGCTAAATGTGTAAGAACTAGCAAAATATTAATGAGGAAACAAGTGTAAAGCTGACATAACATCTATGTAAAAGTGGAACGAATTGCTTAACTCGTTGCTTTGTCACGTATCTTCCCTGTATTATGATAGGGATAATGATAGGGATTCAGCTATTGCATTCTAGGTCTGATCCTGAATTTATGGTGTACTTCTGGCTGGAGCTCCCCGCCCCCCAACATCCATTTACTCAATTCCATTGATAACAGTGGAAATTTGGAGCATAGAGGAACTGCTGTTTACCCTTGCCTTGTTCCTGAATTACAAAATTGACTAAGAATGTTTCTGAGTACTGCAGCCTGGAGGAAAAATAAAATATTAGTTTAGTAGAGCATCTAAGATAAGGAAAAACTAAATTATTTGGCATTATTATTTATTTAATAGCCAAGTAATTTTGTTCAATGTATTAAATATGTCATTGGTTGCTATTTTTGTTTATTTCTGAAAGGAAAATATAAAGCTGCTAGAAACCCTTCTTCACCAGTAAATTGATGTGTGATACTGGGGGTGGGAGTGGAGTAAATGCTAACTGAGATTTTGCTGATTTCTTTCATGTTTTCCTTTGAATTTCTTTCAGCTATTAACAATCCATCAGAAATGGAAACCCATAGAAGAGCTGGAAAATGTCAAAAACCTTACGAAGTGACAAGTTTCTGTTGCCTCAAAAAGGTACCCTATGAATCTAGTGGAATCACTTCTGCACAAACTTGACTACTGAAATCAGTGTGCGGAAATGCTTCTGCTACATTTTTAGGGTCTCCCTACATTTTTTGGACTCTGGATGAGGAGTTTCATGTTGCTTTAGAAGTTGGCATACAACATCCCCATAGTCCAAAAATCTGTCTCAAATGTTCAGTAGGCATTTGATGTCAAATGTTGAATATTCAGATGGTAATTATAGATAGAAAAAGCCTTCACACTTTTTGTAGAATTTTGTTTTTATCAATACGTGAATTTTGTAATTTTATATATATTTTAAATTTTTAGAACATTCCGTGTAAATTCCATAAATGGAGATTACCCAAAAGCCCTTATAAATTGGGATTCCTGGTCTCTATACTATATTTCAGTGCCGTGTACAGACCAAATAGTGATCATAGCCAGAGGATGTCTTTGTATGGCAACATATGTGGTCATAAAGCATACTTGCATTTGTTTTCTACGTTAGATGTGATGACAATTTACATCAAAACTATCGTCCTACTGCTTGTAAGGATTTACCTTAACCCGCTGAGGAGTTTGATAGGTTATTTAAGACTGTATTTGAGACTGCAAAATTAGAACATAAGAATTAAGCATGGCTAAAAGGGAATGGGAAATTAGATAATTTCTATAGTATTTAAGTATTGTTCATGTTTAAATTTAGAAAAAGTTACTACAGTTAGGAAACTTGCATTACCCAAAACTGATTACATAGTGTTAATTTCTTTTTTTTTGCCAAGGTAGTTCATGTGCAAGCTCAAATGTACTGCACAGTTAATATTTTTAAACATTTATATATATATATGCTGTTAGGGACATCTGCTTTAACAAAGAGAAAATAACAGATGAAGATTAGGAATAATTCTGTGAAGAGACCGTTCCTTTTTAAATATCTCTGTGCTTTCTTACGAATTGGCCACTGAAAGAATGTAATGGGCAGACCCCTAGTAAATTAATGAGGCAATATATGCATCCAATGGTAGAACAGTCCTTTTTTGGATATTTTCTGTATGTGTCCCCTTCCAAGCAGTTTCACAATATATTATGCAGTTTCTTTTACAATGGATGTTCTGAAGGCGTATTACTTTCTGTGAGGAAGAAAGCAAAAGTGAAACAACTGCTGACTGGAAAAAGTCCCCCTAAGTGAGTAATAGCAAAGTGCTTTAGGTTACTCTGCTGCAGCAAAGACAAAGCTTTACTAAAGCTGCCTCTCAGATTTTAAGGGAGCTTGGCTTCAGAAGCTTTGTTTTCTTCCAATTTATTGATGCTGAGAAAAAAAAAGTCAAAATGTTATTTTTTATCCCATGCTTGTGCACAGATGCAACATAAATATTTGTTTATCAAGTAAGGATGACTCAGCAGCATTTATGTTTCAGAGTGAGAGCAACTACAAGACTTCAGAATATGTTCTTAGCTTTCATTTTAAGAAATGACATTGCAAGATGATTGGATAGCACACAACCACAAAAATCCAGTGCTCTGAGGAATACAAGTTTTGGGTATTTTACTAGAGAAATATTTTAAAATATTTTCTGTAAGTTATTCTGTATTTCCATATTTTTACTGGACTTTCAAACTAAAGTGTTGTGCTCTGACTTGATGCATGAAATAAATGAGTTTGTTCTTCAGTAAATCACTTGTATGGTCTGTAAATACTATGACCTAAGTATCTGTCAGCATTAGGGAAATAAGTGTAAGTAATTTTTACATAATTTTTGTACTTAACGACTGGTGGTGTCTTCCAGTAGCTGGTTAAGCAGTGTGACTGCCATCAGTCACAGGTTGTTGGCTTCTCTCATCCTGTCCTGAAATATAATAGCTAAGATAATAGAATGTTTTGTTTTGTTATCTGCTCTTTTTTTTTTTTTAAATATAGATTTGTGGGGAGGGTTTTCAAATAATGTGAGAAATATTTTTCTGCAATTTAGAAAAATTACAAATGTTGTTAAAGTTCTTGGGACAATTCTGTGTGTTCTCAGACTGTCCCTGAAAATATGCTCTATTCTGCATAGATGAGGGCATTTTTATTCTAAGTACAGCACACCAAGAGCAGTTACTGTATCTCCCCTTGCAACTACTCCACATAAATCTATAAAGCAATATACAGATTATTTCAGTGTTGGACAGACATCAGAGTTAAGACAGTTGAGGTTTAATTGGCTAAATTTTATGAGCTGACTTTTATGAGAACAATAAGACTTCCACGTCCTGTGTTATGCAAACCCCATGACTTGTTATTCAATGGACAATTTAGAGGCCATCGAAATAATTTAACAACTTTCTTCCTTCTTTCTATTTTGTCTCCTACTCCATTCTGTCTTGGTTTTAGTTTTGGTCTGGTGGTTTGGGGTTTTTAAAAAAAAAAAAAAAAACGTATTTGCTCACCCTGTCTAGTACTTTTCCATTGAACTATATCACTTCCAACTTTCATATTAATTACAAAGTTTTATTAAAATGCCCACCGGCTTGTTAGATTTTTAAGTATGTGTTAGAAACTGTAAGAACTGTTTTGTAATGGCTCTAATCCCCATTAGAAATGCATCATTAAAATCTATGGTCATCTTTTTCTAACTGCAGGTGACAAGTGATTTATTTGTAAATAGCTTTCTGGAAGAATAGAAGTTTGCTTTCTGCAGTATACATACAATAATTAATTACTAATTTTTGTTATTACGGTACTACTTACAGGCCTTAACCACAGATCTTGTATCATTGTGGTTATCCAAAAGCAGTGTGGTGTTTTTCATTTGGTTGTCTTTGCATATGATAGGCCTGGTGACAGCATTTCTCTGTGTGAT
This sequence comes from Athene noctua, assembly GCF_965140245.1. Lineage (NCBI taxonomy): Eukaryota > Metazoa > Chordata > Aves > Strigiformes > Strigidae > Athene > Athene noctua. Next base: position 4,735,273 of record NC_134049.1, read on the forward strand.
GTCCCCTAGCCCTGTATTTCTCTACTGCAAGATGCTATTAGTATAGGACTGTACTATCTAGTTACTTCATTGGCGTGTGTGGTTTCTCTAGAAACGAGTAACTTACTGAGGAGCTTGACGCAATCATTGGAGGAAATTGTTCATCCTGTGGTTGTCATCTGTCTCGGTGCAGAGGGTTGTTGTCCCTAGGACTAGCTGTAGAAAACAAACAAGGGTAATGGGAATGATTCACTGAATCTGGCCCAATATTTGGTGTTGGATACTTCCCAAAAAAGCTTTCAGATTAAACAAACATGACCATGCTGCTCAGCACAGTTTTAATTCACTGTGTGGAGTCATTGCTGTACTGCACATCCCTGCCATACGGGGAGCACACAAGATAACAAGATCACCTAGAAGTGGAACAAATGGAAATAAAAAAGTGTTAGCAAGGAGGTGGACTGGGGCACTGCAGTTGGACTAAGTAACTATTGACCTTCAGGTGAATAGAGAGCGGGTAGGCTGTTTGCAGAAAGCTATCTCCCATCGTAAAACAGCCATCACAGCTAATGGCACCCTTCAAAGGAAGTCCGGAGTGAGCAGAAGAGACACCCAGTCCAAAGAGCCCTTCTGTGGTGCCTCACCCCGGTCAAAGATCACACACCTTTGCAGCGCACTCCATGGAGGTGGTATCAGCCCTATCTGTGCTGTACCTTGACCTGACAACCAGAGGATGTGGGTTTAATTAGCTTTTACTTTTAGATAACCTCGTTACGTGCAGGCTCTGGCCAGAGCTGTTAATGGGGGTGCCGTATCCTGCAGGCCTCACGAGGGATGTGCGGCCCCTCTAAGGGCCCCGCATGCAACACGGTGAACCCACAGCCTGTGACAAGGCATCATGAGTGAAAAGCTGTCCTGTAGCCATTACCCACCACACCTGCTGCCCTCGGGTGCCCGCGCCTGCTCCCCACCACTACCTGTGGCCCCATGGCTGTGAGGAAGCCCGAGGCTGCCACCATCCTCCTGCTTTCCCACTGTTCTGCTGATTTAAGGATACCAATTAAACTCACACCAGAGTGAAAAGAGTAGGTGTATTTTACTAGTGATAACCAATGTATCAGTGTAATACAGAACACATGCAGTGAGAAAAACCAGAATAGTGCACTTAAAGCAGCAAACAGGAAAAAACAGGGTCATGCATTAAATCATTATTACATGAGAGAGAGAATGGAGATTAAGAAAAATACATCACCACTTGCATATATTATCATCATCCAGATCTGCAGTCGCTGGGGAGCCCCGGTCACACGAGGATTTGCAGAGCCTGTCCCGGCAAGTGGGAAATTCTACGCGGTGCCTCCACCCGGAGGTGAGGCTGCCAAAGTCGCTGTGAGCGGGTCCAGCCTTATCTACCAGAGATCAGCAAGCCAAAATAGCTGGCACCTCTGTTTTGAGCGGAAAATTTCTGGTTTCATTCTCCTGTTGGATTCCACCCAAAGTCTGGCCAGGGCTCGGGGGGGAAACCAAGGGAGTTTTTAACAAGGGCAAATACCTGGGTTCTCAGCCTTGAAGAAGGCTGAGAAAGGAAAGTTGGATACATTCTCTCCTCACTACTGATTATATTTTATCTAAGCTGCGTCTCTCACTAGCAAGTTTACACACACTGACTACACACTAAGTTAGCAGCTTCAGCTTGGGGCCTGTTGTTCAGGCTGCAGTATTTCAATACTTCAGCACTTTTTACATCAGCATAGGTGTGTTGTTATAACTTAGTGTAATACCTATTAGCACAATGGTTATCAGTTATAAAATATACAGGATTCATCGATAGGTCAACTCTGGCTTGGGCTTGTTGTCCAAGCCTTAGCACTTCACCCACCCTTGCCATCTCCCTTCACGGCCTCTCACCGGAGGGGTCACTGGGCCACCCGCAGGGGTGTGGGGCTTTTTGTAGCACCTCACCTCCATTGTCCCACAACCAACACTGAGAAGCACGGTGGAGGCGGCTCCCTCGTGTCCCGGGGGCCTCGTGGGTGACCCTCGCTGGACATCACTGCAAGGTCACCTGTGGGACACCTAAAGCCTGCGAGCCTTCAGCTGGTTATTGCAGCAGGCAGAAGGGCTCTTGCCAAAACACCAGGTACAAAGAAAGGAAACCTCCCGCGCCAGGTTTTGTGTCACTGTCCAGTTTCCAGGTGTGTGTTTAGAGGAGCTGAGCTCCCTTCCTGTGGTAGTGTGCTGCCTAGATATTCAGCAGCGGGCAAGGTAAGGGATTTGTCTGTGTGGAAAATGAAGGAGTTGTAAGAAAACTGTAACTCCAGTGTTAGGGGAGGGCAGAGCTTTAATTAGAATGGAGCTGTGTTAGCCAGCCAGAGTCCTAGAAATAATCTGGACTTCAGGATATAGGCCACATACTGGCTGATGCTGGTAGAGAACTAATTTTTTAAACCCCTCATCTATTAGCAAGGAGGGCATGCACAAAAGGTTTAGTTTGGTTTTGGTTTTCTCTTCATTTACGACTTCTCAGGTTTTGCCCAACGCGTCACGCAGGTGCGGTGGGCCGCGGCCCGGCCCTTCCTCCCGGGGTGCTGAGGCCTCCCTCGCTCAGAGCGGGCCCCGGCTCCTCAGGCTGCCTGGCGGTGGCCTCTGGGCCGTGGCAGTCGGGTGGCCTGGCTCGTGCGTGTAGGGCTCGTGGCTCCCGACGATCCGGCCAGGTTGTGGAGCAGCCAGTGAGAGCAAGGGCCAGAGTCGGGCCCTGTGTGGTGCTGGGCCTCCCGCCGCAGCTGGGCCTTGACGCTGGGCTTGTCCTGTCCTGGGTGATGATGCTGTTTCTGCTGCTCTTGGCTAAGATTTGACCATGTGTAACATCCCTAAAAACTGTCCTGTATAAATAATCTAGGCTTCACGATGCAATATTTTTAAGATAAAGCTAGTCATCTTTGTGACCTTGTTGCTATAAGATTTTAAAAGTGCTTGTGCACATCTATTAAAACTCAGATAAACGTGCTTCCAGTTTTACCAGCTGTCAAGCAGTAGAAGAACCAGTCTCTTCAACTTGAAACATTTGATCTGGACTATACTAGGCTCTGGTATTGCTCACTTTCTGTTTCTCAAATCCTCCTCCCTATTTTCTACTGAGACTTCTTCCTTCTTTCCCCTGGTGACGCATCTTTTCTTCTTGCCAAATCTCTTTCTGTCTCACCCACCGAAACAAACACATCAGAAAAACTTAAAATTATCTTGGCCTAATTTATTTGTACTGTTACTGCTATTTATCAGTACGCCTACCTACACTGTGTTCTAGAAAGTCACACACGTAAAATGAGTAGATCAGAATGTAGTTGGGCTGGTGGTTTAAACTCAGAAATTAAGCAAAAAAGGCCCTGCTTGTAACGTTTGTCTTCCTTCTCCCTCTCCCCTGTTCTGCTTTGCTTTATTTATGCTGGTGGTATTGTAATAAATGCACTAGAGGGATGATTTTAAAAAGAGGAGCCTTGTTTATAACAGTAGGGATGCATAGTCTGTAAATTCTTCAAGCAGATTTTAAGTATATGCATAAATAACAGTAAATACTTAAGAACTGTCTTTTCATTTTGAAATAAATAGAAAATTGGGTCATATACATAAGTATGCATTGTCTTCCAATAGATTCACATAAAAACATTTGCATTTTTTCTTTAAATTTGTTAACATATTAACGTTATGGTGGTACGTAGGGTCCATTCCACTGAAAGTTATCTCTTAATTATTCTACTGCAAAAAAATAAAGGCCATGTCTGCTAATAATATTATGGAACATACATTAAATGATGCAGTCACAAGGCAGAGCTGCCTGCCATCCCAATAACCAGTTTATGGTTACAGCTGTTCTCTAGAACTCTTTGGTTTTCAAGCCACTTTCTATAATTTTACTCTTTTGTATGGTATTTGGCATAAACCCAACCTGTTCTGATAGACCAGAGGTGGACTGCTAGTGACTGGGGGCTTCAATGCTTCACTGGCCTCTTACACAGAACTATATTTCATCTTCAAGAGGATTGATGCGTATTGCGAGGTGTAAGCAAGGAATGCCCACCTTATCACCCCCCAAGATTGTTAACAGCACAGTATTTGTGAAAAGCTAGGGTGCTTTGTCTTCCTCTTTCAGCAGAGTAGATCGTGTGGATTTTTAATTGCAAAATTCACGCAGGGTCAACATGATGCATTAACAGATGCAGTTTATTTCAACACAGTATTACATTGTGTGATGTATAGAGGGGTTAGCTGTGGATGAAAACCGATTAGCTGAGAGGTCAGAAAGCCAGACAAGTTTGAAAAACTCCGTAAGTGTAAATACATGTGTTTAAGCTTTCAACTTTAGCAAAACATTCTCCTTCTTGACTTCCTGTTTTGTGTCATTTCTTTAACTGAAGTAAATGTATTTGCAGTAGGCAGGTAACTCATAAACACCATCCTTTACCAGGCTTGATGCTGCTGCTGCACAAACAAGGAAGTAAATGCAGAAAATCCAGATTAGTTGTAATCCCTGGTAGTAACAGGAAAATCTTATCAGTGTGCCAAAGAAAAGCAAAGTCATCTACTTGCAATAAATCACCGCTTCACTACATCAAAACAAAGGGAAAGCTGTTTTTCTAGTAAAGCTGTTAAGAATGTTTCATTTAACGATGCATCTCTCCCTCCTGCTGTATGATTTATAATTCAGTAAAGCCTGAATATTTTTTTAAAGGACTGTTAGCATTATGCTGCCAATGCTGCTAACATTATTAAATGATAGGTTAGCATTATGCTGCCTTTACTGTGTTTATTTTTCCTCCTGTGAAGCACTTTGAATGAAACATGCTGGGATCAGAAAACAGTCTGGCTTAAAGACTGCAGTATCCACCTTACTCCCCAAAGCAGAAATACACAGCAAAATCTAAGTCATAATGACTTGCAGTTCTGTTCATTGCCTCATTGCCAAACTCTTAGCCATAATTTTAATATTAGAGCACCATGTTGTAAAAAGTAGATGTAAAAGAAAATTAGTTTGTTGTTATGGGAATGTTTTTATACTGATTTCAGGGAGGGATGGAGTTAATATAAACCTCGTAGCGGTTGTGTATAAGTACTAGCATGATTTTTAAAAAAATTCTCTATTTCTTAAGAGAAATAAAAACATTTAAGAATCGGGCATGTCTCTCCTCAAGTTCCTAAATGTGTATTAGTTCAAAGAGGAAGCTTTTTGTAGTACACAAAGCAGGCTGATACATGGAAGTTTCTGTTTGAGGTATGTGCTGAGCCTATCGCTTCTTGCTAGGTGTAAAGGACAAAGGTATACACCCTCTGTGGGTCAGTGCTTTAAAGAAACAAAATTACCACGGAAGTCATAGAGGGATTCTTCGCTCAATAACCAAACTGTTGGCCTTCCTGTCCGTTTTTAGAAATCCTCACAGTTGTCTGTTTGGCTGTACCACAGATGTAACGTACATGCCTCAATAAGCAATGCTGAAGTGCATAGGTGTTACCATAGGTAGAGATGAGCATTTATTCAATGTGTAATTAGCTACCAAAATCAAAAGCTAAGAGAACTCCTTTGCCTATTGGACTTTTTTCTTCTGCGCTAAACAGATAGAAGAAAATATCAACAAAGAAGGGAGATGGGGGCATCACTCCAATCTTTTTTTAAAAAATTTTTTAAAGTGTTTTAACATCAGTAATGAATGTGTGTGCTGTGGGCTAGATGGATAAAACATAGCTTGCTTAAGAGAAAATTTACTGTAAAACCAGTCATCAGACATCCTAGCTGAACTGCACAACAGATCAACTAATCCTGCAATCTAAATTAAATTGGTACTGACTTTATTTGTGACCACCACAATTTGATTCAGAAATATTAGTATGCTCCATAGCTGGCTGAATGGTAATGTAATGGGGTCTAATGGTTTTCAGCTGCTATCATGCATTCACATGATTTGGCTTTATCTGTTTTCTTCCCTCCTTCCTCTTTTGTACACAAACACACCTTGTATCAGCAACAAAGTACGATCTCTTAAAAAAAAATATCTCAGTATGAACACACTTACTTAGCCGTAGCAGTTGGTGGGCCTATTGGTAGGATTTAATTTTGTTATTAATCCTGCTCTTTGAGTTGCTTCTTTCTAGCTCTGACAGCTAAAATTAGGGACTATATCTTCCCTCCATTCTTCCTCCAGAGCAGCTTCAAATGTAGTAAGTCTGAGTGTGGAAGAATAATATTCTTCTTCCATGGCTTTTTTACAAAGACAGTTAATAGATCTAACATCATGTGATATCCTGCAAAGCTGTCCACAGGTGAATGTATCCAAAATGTACCTTCATTTACAGCGTACTGGGCATGGCCCTTTAACTTTTGTTATGCAAAGAGGTACTTTCTTTTAAATTTTCTATGATACAACTTGACCTTTGCTCTGTGACAAGTCCAAGCAGTTAGGTTGCCTGAGAACCATCGTAATTTGTTCCATCTAGGTTATATTTGAAGCAAATATCTAAGCAGAAAGAAAACAGTGTGTGTAACTGGTTGGGCAATTTCTGTTTCCCGTTGAAGGTGTGTGTCTGCTGCAGAAGCTTAGAAAATACAGAATTGCTTAATAGCTAGAAGAAATGAAAGAAGACTTTACTGGAAGGAAGTTGTGGTTCTCAGTTCTTCAGCGTCTGTCATCTGTGTTTTTTCTGTGAAGCCTGTTCAACTAGACCAAAAAACAACATTATACTAGCAATTGCAGCAAACACATTCTTAGTCTACATTTATAATTGTACTTGAATTTTTTTTAAAAAAATTGCTTTTTGCTTGGTGTATATTTTTGATTGAAATTGTCATCAGATCCCTTATAAAAAAGCAGACAGTCAAGGATATTTCGTATGGAAGTTTAAGTTGTCCTGGAAACATGAATTCAGCACACCAAAGAAGCAATACTTATTTTCACAGAAACAAAGGACTTGCATGATAAATTTTATTGTTTACATTAATGAATATCATTTGTTCTAATTACATTTCAGATATCAATAGCTGCAACTAATTTCCACTCCTATATTTTTTTATTACATACTTGGAACTGGAGGGAGGCATTTGAGCATTGTATTCCATGACATTTACATGTATATGCCTTTAAAAAGTATTTTAAGACCTTCCCAGTAACTGGTCAGCATATCTGTGCTAGGTTTGTGCTTTCCATTCGTGGTAAAGGTAAATCCCCTGTGTTATCCTTAGGATTATTTTTTTTAACTTACTAATAAGACCTTTTAAAAATTTGCGACAAAATACATTCCTTAGACATACAGAATTCTCAATAGTTACACTCAGTACACAACTCTTTATTAAAGGTGGGACTAGTGCACCATCTTCTGGTAAACTCGAGAAAGGACTGGAAGGGAACAGTTTAGAGAGGAGAGATTTTGTCCAGTTTTGTGTCACAGCGGGCTTGGAAAAAGGAACAAATGAAATCTATAAAAAATCAATAGTAGTTTTATGCAATGTTGAAATACGTAGCATCATCTTAACACTGAAAATGTTTGTTTATAGTGTTTTTCTCAAAAATTCTATTTGAATTTTAAAAGCCAGTTACTAGAATTAAATAGCTGGTTTTATACATTTACATCTAATCAATTTATTTAGGGATTTATAAGATAATTTCTCTCTGTGTGTTTTGGAAAAAAGAAATAGAAAGAGTGCATGGACTTGGGTGCTCTTAATGCACCTGAGACAAAAGAAAATTTTTTTGTTTGCTTGCCATCTGGCTGCTTTTATGTATTATTCATCAACTGAATAAAAAATCCCTGTTATATATCAGTACTGAGTTTAATGTGAAACACTCTGGACAGACGACATTAACAGGTTTCATGTACCCTCATGTACTGACTGGAAAAACAACTTACCTTTTCACTAGGTATAACAGTAAGGAAATCATAAAGCAGTCAAATGGATAAAATTATGCTTGTGTTTATGAAATTGCTTTTTTTTTTTTTTCCCCTCCAGAAATTGGTGTCATAAAAAGTGTAAATGCTTCATAACTGTAATAAAAGCATTAAGTTATTTTGTGCTGTACATTTAGCACTGGTCTTTTTCAAACTGTGTGATGCTAAGAGAAAAAAGCAGAACACAATGGAGAAAAGGAAAATAGAAGGAAAATAGAGATAAAAGAGCAAAAATATTGAATTGGATGTCACTGTTTTACAGCTGTAAACTCAAAAGGCAGGTACGCATGCATTGTAAGAGCAGATTGCTGTGGTAGCTGGAGAGCAGCACATGGAAAGGATCAGTATTTATTCCAGCAGCTTCCAAAGTTGTGTCAGGTATTTCACAAAATAAAAGACCGTGTCTGGTCCTTCCTTCAGCCACAGAATGAGAAGAGTAGAACAGAAGGGGATTTGCCAGCTTCAGAACACAGAGTGTCAGTTCGTGCAGAGGGGGAGCATGAGCTGAAGCTGGAAAGGGGATCAAGCTTGGGGAAGGTGGAGGACGTTTGGTTTATTTTTGTTAAGGTAGAAAGAGAATCTAAAGGCTTTCAGGTTAGCTCTTCCTTCTGAGTTAGCAACTTCATAGCTAGATTTTTTTCATCTAGAGTTCAGAGAAAACGGACTTTGGGCAAGCATGTATTTGAGTAGAACAGGCCTTGCAAGTTGTTTGGGAGTGTTTCACACCCCGTGCTGCATGAGAAACTCATGTAAGCAGCAGGTGCCCAGGGTGCAAGCTGGACATTATTAGTGAAACTGTGGAGAGGGGAAAGTATTGCAAGAAAGCAAAGTGAGAGAAGCAGAGCGCAGTGGCATAATGCAGAGCGCTGATGAAACACGACGTTTGAGCTAAGTCTGCTAACTTCTGGAACAACTGAGTGTGCATGGAGCAGCCAGCAAGAAAAAAAGATCTTGGCGATGCTATTTTGGATGGACAGAGGGAAATGAGCTGGGTATTTACAATGGATTACACTCCCCTCCTCTTGAGATCTCAAGGGAACCTCTTCTCTGGCCATAGGAAACTGCTGCAGTATGTATCATGTCTAATTACCCAGCAACATATTTTCATTTATGATATTCTTGTAGCATCTGTAGAGAGAAATAATACTGAACAGTCCTGCTCTATGCAGCATCAGTGCAGAGTTCTCATGAGATTCTGCCAAAATACCTGAACAAAAGACTTACCACTCATTAGTTGCTAGGTGTCTTTTGGGGTTTTTTTTTGGTTTATGTCAGAAAACTACATTTAAATGCCAGCCTACTGCTTTTCTTAGTCATTCTGCCAATTGGGAGTCATTCTGCAAGAAATAGCAGATATGTACAGTAGTAAATTAATTGAAGACCAGATTCAGGTATGACATTTTAAATGGTAATTCTCCTGGTGTAAAAAGAAAAGACTAAATGTCAACACAATTAAAAAAAAAAATCCTACAGAATTAAGCAAGGAAACAAAATGGGTTTCTGTTAGTTTTCTTTTGGGATAAGAACATTTCAGAATAGAAAAGTGGGATGTGAGGGCTTGCAGTCTACTTGATATGAAAATGCCTTCTTGACTCATATGAGTAGGTTGTCATCAAAGCTGTATCCATGCTTCAGGAAAGGATGGGTGACAATCACAGAATAAGAAAGGAAAAATCTTTTTGCAACGTAGACTGTTAAGAGGTGGCAGAATTTTCACAGGATTTCAGCTGTTCAGTCAGCAAGAGCGTTGCAGCACAGCTCTGGAAAGCAGGGATACTAGTTGTGGAAACCTGCTCGAATCTTCTGAGCTTAGAGAGAAATCCCATTAAGTAAATGCATTTTCATTTCGAGCAGAGGATTTTGTGGAAGGAAAAGAACAGTGTAAGAGTGTGTAGATGATCTTAGCCACATGCTATAAGCTGGATGTGCTGGAGAGCTGCTTGGAAAGACATCAGACCGTATTCTTATTTATACTAAAGGCCCCTTTCTGTTAAGCTGATACTGAAAATGACCTTGCAATGTCTATAAAAATAACTTGTCTTCTTTTATGGGCACTTACGCTTCCAGAGTGCTGTTATTATGTATTAGATCATAAATTCCTGGTAGTTTGTTTGCAAATCAATGTTATTTTCTGAGTATTTATTTCTTGATCCTTATAGTAAGTGTACTAATTATTTTTATGTGGTTATTTTCATAGTTTTGTTGTGCTCATTTATTCCATCACTTGGAGTATTATAAGTGGTAATACATGTATTCCTTTTGATGTTGATTAATAGCAGATTCAGAAGAATACTGGATTCTTACATTAAACATCGCAGTGCCTAACAACCTGCTCCCTGAATAATTCATAACGAAAAGGATTAGAGGTAGGTCACACGGATAAAAATTTCCATGTGAGTTTAGTTAGACCTTAAAACAGGGAATGTATGCTCCAGTGTCCCTGAGCATTGATTCTTTTATTCTTTATTCTCATTTCATCTTCTGTTGCTTTTTCTCCAAACTCCTTCCAGTCTATAGACCTTGATAACAAGGGTCCCTCAAGGGTGAACGTAGGGTCCCAAGAATTTTTGCCACTTGTTTAACGGCTGATCTTTCAGCACACTTTGACAGCTTCTATTTTCTAAAGTGCAACTATTACATGGGAAATAACAAGACTTAAATGGTTCTGTCTAAAGAGGGAGACATAATTCATTCTATATATAGCATCTCCAAACTGAGTTAAGCTGGAGTGTTCAGACATTTCAAAAAACAGCTGCTGTAAGAATCAAAGATGATGACAAGAGACAGCAATACAAATAAATATTTTATAAGACAACAATGTGAAGTTTAATAATTGATTTAATAAAACCCACAATAAAGCAACACACTTTTTTCTTCAATTAAACAAATGTGTAGTAAATTATTTAAAAACTCCAAATACAATACATATCTACTGTACTTCAACTTCTAATTACATCAACTGTAAACCCCAATTTAATTAAAACTTATTTGAATATTAGTATGTGCAAAATACCTGTTGGTTGTTTGTGGTATTTTTTTTTCCAGTCAGTTTTTAAGGATGAGATGCACGTTTTTCATGAACCGTGATATGGCTTAATTAATGATAGTGTTTGTATTGAAGCATTAACTTCCCAACGACACTGCTACCTTGCCTCTGAGCTGTATGTGCTCCCGTGTTGTACTCAAGTGTTCCCATTTTTTGCCAGAACAGATACAAATATAATCCAGTGTTATGTGCACTTTGACCAAATACTGTGCTGTCGCTTTCACCAATAAAAATTCATCAGGCGACCTCTACCTCAAGAAAGGGGAGAAAAGAAGCCAAGGTTGTTACCACCAATTGCAGGTATAAATCAGCCTGATGAATATGTCAAACCCTAGCAAGTTTCAAAACAGACCATAGCTTAAGTATTCACAGCTGAATATCACAATATCCATTATCGGGCAAAAATTTTCTTTTCTGATCGACACAGCGAACTACTTTTGATGTCAGTGGAAGTTCTGCATAAAGATCAAAGTACAGAATAAGCAAAAAAATATTTGAAGCCAAGTTCTTCCATCTTCTGAACTTTGCAGGTCATATTCTTGTCCTTAGCTTCTTCAATGCCAATGACTTCAGAAGCAGGCAGACATCTGAGCTTGGAAGTGTAGGATAGGTTAGTGCCAGGTTTTATTATCCTGTGTACATTCCAAGTACAGGGATTCATTCCACCATGAGGCTAAGCAATTCAGTTTTGTGGACTCTGAGGTGTCCGGATGAATACAGTCTTTCCAAATTGCCTCATCCCTTTCTAAATAAGAAAAGGCCTTTCTACCTCTGTAGGTTGTTACGATATTGTTGTCCAACACAATCTCATGCTGTTGTTGTACAACACCACTAGGTTACTGAGCTTGCTTGGATTTTGCTTTACGAATAAAGCTGAGTAGTGGGGACTGCTATTGCAGTGGCGTTCCTGTCAGCCATACTGTGCTCAAAGCAAAGACAAAAGGGTTGGAGATCTGTGACGGAGGGAGTAGTACCTACCTAAAACTTTCCTGATAGATGCATGTATTTTGCGTGTCTGTAGATCGTGTTTGAGAGTATCTCTACATCAAGCATAGTTTCTATCATTTGACTTTTCAAACAAAACAATTATGGAAAAACAATCAATTACAGGACATTTATTAATTTTAATTAGAATGCATGCTAATCAACTGGCCTTTTAATGTCAATCAAATGTTGGTTTAGACATTCAAGATTATTAATAATAAGTTCAATTTACAAGTCAAAAGTTTGTAAAATAAATAACCTGTTTCTAATGTATAAACCCTATTCTAAAATACATTAAAGATAATGGATCACTTAAACCACTTTGGGTTCAGTGTTGGGTCTCTAGTTAAATACCAGAAGTCTGGGCAAGGATCTTCCTGTCTGGATCTCTGAATGCCCAGATTAAAGCTAACTTTCTGGTCTGGGTATAGTAAATTGTGTATTTTGCAGTGTCTCCAAAGAGACAGTTTCCAAAAGAATTCAACTAGCACTGTATGCATTATAGTTTAAGATACTGTATGAAAATTACTATTGCAAAAATACTGCATAATGAATTCAGGGATTGTGACTATTGTGGAACCCTGGCATGGTCAGCATTAGAGACTTGAACTGAAACACTGAATACTCAATGCTCCATTTGGAGTGCAGGTACTTTGTGGTATATAGCTATTAAAGGACAAGATTGGACTGTAATTTGTGAGGTATCTGCAGAGCCACGCTGCAGTTTGTAAACAATAATCTGAAAACAGCTTTGTCTCAAAATCATAATAAATTGAATAACCCAGTACAAGGGAGGGAGTGAAACACATGTTCTGTAGGGCAACCACTGCACTTTCTGCAGCACCAGTTCTCCCTGCTGCACGTTACATGGTACAAATCCACATATTAATGCTTTCTATTCGATCATTTTCATTTTGCATTTATTGCTCTCAGTCTTTTGACTACAAGATAAAGAATAAGGCAGCAGTTCCCAAAACATATGAAATTAGGCACTGGAACTCTGACAACTTGCGCAGGTTTTGCTTATTTCCTGTTTGTAACTCTGAAGCTGGACAGAGCACTTGTACATTCCAAATGTGTTCAGCAGCAGTTGTCGGGCCTTGGACTGAACTTCCTCCCATTTAGATGAACTACCAGGAACTGGAAAATCAAGAAAATAATGAGCAGAATTCACTCCTCAAGCAACCTGGAATATCCAGCTGGTTTCAAATTTATCAGTGTTACCAACTAGAATAATCTTTCTTCACACTCATTTATTAATTAAATATTGCTCTGTGGTCACTCTGTACTCTATATTACTTTACACCTTTAGCTCTATATCCTCTAACTAGATCACATCTTGATAAAAATGTTTGTTAGACACACACCCCCACCCACAAACCCCCCAAAAATTGAGTTTTCTTACTAAGAATTAATATTCATGGTACTGTTAGATATCTAAACCAGCACATGTTTTGGCAAAACATATTTATTTTTCATATGTCAGATTGTTCCACATTAGAACTTCACCCTCTCTTTCCTGGGACAAAGTAAGGGAATTGCTGTGGAGAATTTTTTTTTTTTTTTCCTGCTATCCAAATAATCTGTATTAGATGTTTCAGTATGAATATATTTTCTTTGCACAATTTTCACTTACCATGTCTTTGGCCATGTACTTCTGGGCCTATGAGTTCTATACCTCGCTGTACAAAACCATAGCTAGTAGATTTATTTTTTTTTCCCCAGAATATTTCAATATCAAGAAAAAGTGGAGGTTTTTTCCTACACTTAGATTTAATTTAGAATTATGCCATACAGCAGCCTACCTAGTTGCAAGTGAACTATGGCAGTTGTTTTTCCTGCAGTGAGAGACCAAACATTTAAATCTTCTATAGAATAAACATCTTCAATTTTCATCAAGTCTTCCTTAATGCGATCCACATTTAAATGCCTTGGAACTCCTGTGATACCAAATACGAGATAAAATTAATTCTGTCTTCTGCAAACTCTCAGTGGCCTTTAAAATGTCATGACAGATCTCAGTGTCAAGAGAGTTTATAATTTGTGCTGTTGGAAGTGATTAGTAACTTCCAAATTATCAACAGAGAAAAACATGCAAATTGACATATTAAGTCCAGTACAGATACAGATTGCAGTGTTGTCTCAAATGTAATTTGTCCTGTCCAGAATCTGCTCTCTGGCAACGGCCAGTATTAGATCCTTTGGAGTGATGTACTTGTACAGGCAACTTTACTGCAGCTTCTAACCCCTGGTAACTGCTTAGACCGGACTCTTAAGGTCAGAATCTGAAAAAAACAAATGCTAGGGCCTGTCTCCTGCCACCTCCTGAAACTTCTCCCTTCAGGTAACTGGTATCATTTTCAGATGCTCATAGTAATTCATGTGCAGTGGTTGACATACATGACTTTTGTCTTACAGTGTGGCATCTTTGCAAATCAATGTTTATGCTGACCAAGGCCTTCTGGATATAGTATTTTCAGCAGCTACAGCACTTCTGTAGCTTCCCTACTCCACCCTTTTGCTGTAAAAAGGGCAGAATCAAAATTTTAGATGATCAACATGGGTCAAACACTAGTACTGAAGAAACTGTTTCTGAATTGTTTTATTTCCATCACAGCTTTTTACTGCTTATCTTCCGGTTTTACGGAGCTTGATTATATATACTATGAGGAGTTCAGACACTTGCTTCTCAAATTTCTTCAGAATTTTTGGATGACTCCTCTCTGAACCTGATGCTTTATTGTCTTTTAAATTATGTTAGTTCCAGCGCCATCTCTTTTGAAAGTTCAGTGTCTAGGATTGTCTCATTAAACAAGATTTTCCTTCTAGTGAAGACCATCGAAAATTATTTAGCTGATAAAAAACTAGCTAACTGCCTGGTATTATTTCTACAGCTTTTTTTTTTTTTTTCCCAGGAAACCTGGACTTAAATTTTGTTATCTCACATCATGTTATTGATAGACTTCCATGCTGCCTGATAAATCTATATTAAAAGTTAGAATCTATTGCTTCTATTTGATAATAATTTACATTTTTAATTTAGCATTCCTAGTATAATGATGAAACTTAAGTTTAAATTAATACTGAACACTGATACAAATCCAAGGACCTTGATGTTGTAGAAGTAGTCTCCAATATAAATGCAAGTCCGTTCTCTGAAGATCTTGAATTTAAGTTGGAAAAATTCCCTAGCATACATAAAGCCATATCATTACTTTTAATAGCACCACATTAATTCAGGGATTTTTATGACAACTGGGATATCTATGCAAACAGCTACAACTCAAAATGTCAGGAATCTGATACACCATTAGTTTGTCTTATCTCTTCAGCTAAATTTTAGCTATTGACTTGGAGCTAATTGAGGTTTCTTAAGCAAATTACATCATTTCTGTCTTGGTGAACTTACATTTTGTTAGATTTTTTTTCCTTGTAAATGACAGCAAAAGCACTTGAAGATTTTCAGGTTCTTGATTTAACCTCGTAACACAATAAAAGCCAAGTCAATAATAACTCACATGAGATAGCCAGGAAGGTGCAGCTAAAACCTGAGATTTTCCTCCCATCCCTCACATCTTCACTTTCATAAGGTAAAAGTACTAGACCAAGCAGTAGTAGTTGGCATGTTAGCCATGATAATGCAAAGAATGTTGCTGGCATCTTTCCCTCTAAGTAACCACATGAAATAAGATTCTTTAGCTTTTTCGTTTCTTTTTTCCTTCCTCCTTTTGACACGACTCTACTTGTAGCTTCCCCTGTAGTAACAGTAGAAGCCCACAAGCAATACACAGCACTTGTGGAAAAGGGGAAGACAGGACAGGCATGAACCACTTGACCAGCCATCTGGCCAAAGCTTGCTTCCTCCTTCTACACGCAAACAACTTCACTTTAACTTTACAAGTAATTGAAGTGAAAGTGTGGAACTGAGTCTGGGCAAGTGTTCACTTACTTTAGCTGATAGCCACTGCAGACACACAAGAAATTTCTGTACATTTCACTTTATCATCTCCTGATGATAAACTGTGAGCAGAGCTAGGACTTGTGTCATTCTGGCAGAGGTCAGACACCTAAAGGCTGCTGCAACTGAGATGAGCCATCTAGAACCAACAGACTACAGCTTGAGCAGGATAAACAGGCCTCCAGACATAATCCACTTTGTTAAAGATGGTGATCAGGATGTCAAAAAAGTGCCAACGCTCACTGATATTTGACATGTAAAGTACTGCAGACTGTGCGCAGATCTTACCTTCCAGAATAATAACCCCTGTGTCACAGAGAATTCGAACTGTTGTCAAAACCACCAGTATGGAGAATACATACGTACATATAGGATCAGCGATCTTGTATTCTGGCTGCAAGGGAAGTTCCAAAGTGTTAAAGGACGTATGACAATAAGCTCACTTATAAAAATGTGACTTAGAAAATACAATTACTTGTAGCTCCAACTTTCATGAGTATTAGAAAATACAATTACTTGTAGCTCCAACTTTCATGAGTATTTCTTTTTTTTTGAATAATTACAAAATACATATTGGAGATAGTTTTAGCTTATTTTGCATGAATGTGGGAAGCTTGTAATAGAATATCACAAAGTTGGGGTTTTTTAATAACTTAAAAAAACCCAAGCCCGTTTTTAATTGAATCACCAGAGTTTAAATTAGAAAAATTCCACCCTGCCTCAAAAACTAGCCATTCCTTACCTTAAAGCGTATGATATACGCAGCTACCAGCACACCAATACTTTGTACCAGGTCCCCAAGGGCATGTACAAATGCTGCTCTCACGGCAAGGCTGCTGTGTCCATGGCTACTGCTGTGGCCTGTGTTAGGAGAGTTCGACTGAGGTATGTGAGAGTGTCGGTGGGAATGGGAGTGGGAGTGAAGGTGGCCAGACTGATTCAGCAAAAAACCCATTCTGAAAGAAGAAAAACAGGCTTTAGGGTTTGGTGGGTGGGGTTTTTGTTGCTTTTTTTCTTTTTCTTTCCTTTTAATCAAAGAATTGAAAGAGTTAATACTCAGTATCACTTCTTGTGTTATCAAAATGAAGAAGCCCAGCAAGATTAGAGCCCAAGAGAAAGTTACAGGCCATGAATGAATTAGCGGCTTATTCAGAAATACATTTGCAAGTGTTAATGGAGAGAAAGGGAGATCTTACATTAGGTTAACTGCAACACCAACTGCTGCTGTAATCAGCATGATATCGCCGTTTATTTCATAGTCCATATGGATAGTTCTTTGAACAGCTTCATACAAGAGGAATGCCATAAGGATATAGACCAGCAATACACTAATGATGGCTGACAATACTTCTGCAAACAGAAAGGAAACAACATTACAAAAGTGAGCCTCAGATCTATTTCTATTTCCAAATTAGAATGTGTACAGAGCCTTAATTATTGTAATTCTTTTATGCATATCATAATCCTAATGCACAACTGCTGTGCATTAAATAAAACTCATAAAATAGGATTAAGAAATGGAGATAACTCCTTCACACTTCCCTGTCAGTATATCGCTCAAATTATGTTTTCTGTGAAAACTTCTGCACGGGTTGTCTTCAGACAACCCAAAACTTTTGCCTGAGAAGTCACAAAGGCCCTGTTCATAGGAGAGGAAGACAGGTGATCCCAGACATCACCAGCCCACGTACAAGTAAGAGAAAGCTTGATTTCAAGGGTTCACAGTATTAAGCTGGATTTAGAAACTACTTTATAGATCCTTTTGTATTTAGGATGGAGAAAAAATTATAAAAATAGTAAGAAACTGAACAGTAGAAACTTGTCATGCATATTACTTCTAAGCTTCTTGACACGTGTACATACACATTATTTATCGCAGTTTTCAGCTATGGATTGCTTAAGTTTCTGTATTGCTTTAACATACTCTTAACATTATCTAATGTTTAATGAATACTCATCTTTCACAGAAGAGTGTTATGACCAACATTTTGGTGTAGGAATTTTATCTGATCGGCAGGGACTTTCGAAAGGGCACATACATATAAATAAAATTAGAAAGTTAATAAAACTCCTAGTATTTCATTGTCCTGCACCTTACGCTGCCATTTATATCTGTGGAAAGTGGTTACAGCTCTCTACAAGGTTCCTGCTCTTCTGATGTGAGGTAAATAGGCCTGAATATTTTATGGGTCGGGACCTTAGTGCTGTCTGCCTCAGTACCCAAGGCATGAAATTGGGCTGGTAACAGCACACATAAACCTGAGGAGAATGAGAGCACACTACAGTTTTAAGGTCCCACTATAAAGAATATAGGTATTTCCAACTGGATCACCAGATTCCTTTCAACATAAACATACTTTTACCCCCTAGCTTCATATTCTGAAAACAATTGCCCTGCTGCAGCTGAAACTAAAAAAAGGCAAGATAACTGACAGAGAAAACACTAGCTCAGTTAAAAGACTGTCTCAGTTATAATCAAATTAATACAAGGCTTTACAGTAAGCACTGGGAAAACCTTAATGATAACTCCATTGCACTGCATGTAAATCCCAGCCACGCCTGAGTAATCTGTAATCACTATGCATAATGCTCATTACTGGCACTTGCCAGATGGATCACTGGGATCTTAGCCCTCCTGTGCGAATTCAAAGATCAGAGTTAGAATTAATTTACTGGAAATTGTTGTGGTTGTTTTTCCCCCCTTGTTCCACACATGTTGCCCTGATTTAGTCCCCAGTAAGGGCAAAATTCTGCTCTTGACTCTACCATAGCTCCAAGAATCCTGATCTGAGAATTGCCTCCCTTCTCCCTCTGCTTCGAATCTGTCAGTGGTAGTACAACTTTGGTTACTGCAGAAACTGTAATATCTAACAAAGAACTGCCTTAATTTTATTTATTGAATATTACAGTAAAAACCATTCAGCATTTTAATATCACCAAAATCACTTGATCCGTACAGTGAATTTTTAACATCATTATGGAAGAAGAAACACCAACGCATTCAGCTGTTCAGTAGCGTGTCAATGCCTGGACGAGTCCCAGCATTACCAGGCAGTAACAAGGCTCTGAAAGGCACCTGTCACAATCTCAGATGATATCAGAGCAATATGAAAATCCTGGAAATATCCATGCAAGTGGTAGTGTTCTTTACAAAGCAGGCAGATTATTCAGGGCAACAGCCTTAAAAAAAGCCAATATGTTGCTTAGAAGATTTTTCAGAATGCTTTGTAAAAAATTTGTGAAGCCGTAGTACATTAGCATTTACCAGAGAAATAACGTATTGTGGCTTTACCATCTAAAACTATGTTTTCTGCAACGGAAACCAGTGTTTTCCTTGCAGTTTCTTTCACAGAGTCACTGTCATGTCAGCATTGTAGATTTGTGCTGAGATCTTTCGCTTCTTGTGAAATGAACTATGCACTGTCTCAGTGGACTGACTGATTCTGTCATTACTAACATTGTCTCTGCAGCAATGGAAAAATGCCAGGTTCCATATCTATGCTTAAATCTGCTCAGTGTCTTGCTGAGAAGGAGGTATCTCCACTTGGTGGTGAAACAGAACTATTTTTGGCTTCAAGAATATAATCCTTTTTAGACATGACTGTAATTTCCATTATTTTGTCTTCACTTTTCTAACCCATTCCTGAATCTGTCAGCTTCCTTTCACCACTGAAAATGGAATAAAACTGAAGATGGAGCATACATATTGTGTATTCAAAGAGAATTCAAATAAATGAAAATTAGTGCTAAATCCCTTCTGAAATTTGACTAGACAACTAATAGGTCTGTTGTCTTTACCATGCAATGTTTATAGGAATGAGTTTGAAAATTCATCATTCTGCAAACAGAAGGGATAATGAGCACCAGAAACATTGTTCATTAGAACGTTTTTGTGCTTACTGTTATGTATAGATGATCTTAAAACTTAATGCAAAGCAGATCAGCAATGAGATAGTTCTTGCATATATTCCCAGCTTTAAACAAATGCTCCACATTTTTTTGGTGACAGATGCTCAATCTGTACCCTATTTTTAACATTCTGTCATGTTTTAACATCTCTCTCATGAAATTCAGGCTATTGTTCAGCTCTTATTATTTGCTGACAAGCTTCTTACATACAGGTTATGTGCAAAAATGTGTTACAGCTAGGATGTACTCTAGAAGCAGCTTTGTTCCACTGCCAGCATTCACTGATGTGTGAAACTGGGCCCTCAGGCCACGGCATTCAGACCGGGTGCCTAAAATCAGGCAAATAAATTTCACAAATGTGACTTTAAAAAAAAAAATAAAAAATGGGTAATTTTAAACTATCCCATCTTCTGTACTTACAGAGCCTAGGTCAAGGTTTGGGGGGGCTCTTGCAGGGACCTTTACCCAACTCCCCTTCCTCACTGCAGCCACATAACTCTTCCCCCCACCCCCAGGCTCTAGTCCTCCTCCTCCAGAATGAGCTGCACTGTTGCTACTCTCACACAGAATGGCTCCGGTAGGAAAGGAGCTCTTGGAAACTCTGCAGTCCTGCTCAAAGCAGGGTCAACTACGGCAGGTTGCTCAGGGCTGTGTCCAGTTGGGTTTTGAGTAATTCCAGCGGCGGAGACTCTGCAACCTGTTCTAGTGTTTGACCACCTACTTGCACTAGGCAGCAGAAGGAGTAAGTTGTTACAGGACTGAGAAGCTGCTCACTGCACAGAAAGCGGCAGGAGTTCTCAGGCATTTGTGTTTGCAAAGTGCTATGGAGCCCTCAAATTAACTGAAAAGTCAGTGAAAATTTACAGAACGGATTAAGATTTTAATAGTCTTTTATTTTTCTTAAGATTAACTCCTGTTTTAAGCTAGGCCATGGCATGTTCAATGTATGTACTATTTGGTTTTAGAAAAGTTACAAGACATATAAACTACTTGAATTATTTTTAAATAGGGTATAAATGCTAGCAAACATCCCTCTGGAGAGTACAAGTAAATGCCAGGGGCATACGTGCAAGGTCAGGTTTCAGTGTTAGGGGCGCTCCTGTCGCAAAATTAAAACTTCTTGAAAGAAAACTTTGTAATGGGAAATGCTGGCATTGTTAACGCTTTCTTGCTAAAGCCCCAAAGATCTTTGCTAGTGTACAGAGTTATGCATTCATGCATTAGTGACTAACTGATGACAAATGACTAGGAGTGATGGAGTTGTTGAATTCTACTGCTGTTCTACCAGCCAAAATAAGAATTGCAAATAATGACTACACAAGACTTTGAAATTCCTTGAAAAATATATGCTATGGAATGTATAGAGCAGAGGTAGCAAACTGTGACACCAGAAATTATCTATTTCATGAAAAATAAAGGTTGAAGCTTTTGGTAAAATGTCTACAAGATCTGCAGCTGTGTATTATGAGTTATTATACCCAGTTAGCAACCACATGAAAACACCCTTTATCATCGTTACATTTCCAAACATGAAGCAATGAATCCTGAAAACGCCTTTCCAAGGCTTAGTGCACAATACTGTTTATACTTCTTACAGACACCTAAAATGGGCAGAGGTTAAGTAACTTACTGTATTGCAAACCATGGGACATTTTGACCTCTGGTTACCGCAGTTTGGGGAGTGCAAGAGGAATACCGATTTATGCAGCTTCTTGGCAGGGCAGAGCTCTCTGATACGCTCTGCAGAGCTTTTTTGTTATGGATTAAGATGTCGTTTTTCAGACTGAATAGGACCTTTTTCCAGTGTCATAATTCTACTGAAGTCAATGGGAGTTCATAAATCCTGGGCAGTGGCAGTAATCTGTCGTGAACAGCTGACTGACATGTACAGCTCCTGCACCAACAAGCTCCTCAGGGTGTCACACAAGCAGTAACATGGTACAGCAGTGAGCGGGTCCCTCTTTTGCCCAAGAGCCTCAATTCCAAAGCACAAAGGTGCACAGGGGCCTGACCTAATGCAACAGCCCAGTAACTAATGGATGGGCTGTGAAACACATATCCACCCTTGTCCTTGTTGGGGGACAGCTTCCATCCTCTGAACCCTTTTAAACTTTTCAAGCCATGGTTCATTTGTAGGAAGTCATACTGACAATGTCATAGTGTATCCAATACCCCAACCTTCATGTTTAAGATGGAAGCTGAATCCAGCATTCAGAATTTAACCCTGAATCCACTAAGTCCTAGTTCCACAGAGATGGAGAGACTCATCCTGCTCCCAGTGGGTGAAACTCTGCCTCAAACTTCACTTTTGGCTGAGGTTTAACATTTATTTTTTTTAATTATTATTATTATTATTGTATGTTCCCTTGTGACAATGCAACCTAGGTAGTGGATGGCCAGTGAAAGGACATTAGAGTCAAGGTGTTAACATAAAGCAACTTCTAGTTATGCTGCTACTTTCTTTCTAGTTACCTATTCTAGACTTAGGTGATCTTTACAGTTGTTGCTTAAAATACTCTGATAATAGCAAAAGCTGGTATCTACATACCTAAGCGATGAAATCCAAAAGTGAACCTCTTTGTGGGAGATTTTGCAGACAGCCAGAGAGCAAGCAGGGTCAAAATAATACCGCTAAGGTCAGTTAACATATGAAGTGCATCTGTCATAATTGCTAGACTGTTAGCAACATATCCACCTGAAAACAAAGTTGGAAAAGTCAGGATGTGTGACATTAATGATTCTAGATAATACCCTCTTGGCACAGCTTACGGTTTGGTTGGGTTTTTTCCAGAACAGTGCATTAAGTGCATGAGAGCCCTTCTCATAGTCACTAAACAGGTTTTTTTGCCATTACAATCAAAATGTCATGCTATAATTTAAAGCTACCATAGTCAGAAGTGCAGCGAAGTGCGCTTTCTATTAAGAGTAACATGGAAAGGATTCACTCCTGTTATTCTCACAGAGACTACTTGCATCATAACGTTTGCAAGATCAGGCCCAAAATAGTTTTGTTGTGTTCTCTATATATTATTGAATATGCGTTTAATCAGCTGCTCCTTTTACTAAACTACATCTGTTAAATATTTTGACATTACAGAACAGGGACGGAAATCCAATGACTCAATGACAAGGAAATTTGCCCTGCCCCCTTTTTATTTTTATTACATTATCTTTTAACCTTCACTATTCCCTGACCTGGCAGGGGTGTATAAGTTCTGTCAATATATGCTGCAGATAATGACTTTCACTTGCACAGTTTTTCCTTGTTATTTATTACCATAATTTTTTCTCATAATTATGAACTGCATTGAGACAAATAACGTCAGATCAAAGGTCAGTATCTTTGTTCCAATTCAATTGCTAACGCTACTATTGGACGGGTGAGCAATTTAAACAACCGCCTCTCTCTTAAGCATCTCTTATCCAAAGTGGAATCAAGGACAGGCTGTGTTGTCTTTCATACGCATGAAGGTAAGCCCATTTTCTCAGAAAAGATCACATCTTCGGTGTCAGCTCAGCTATTATTTAGCTTCTCTTTTTACCTTGAGATTGCCATTCAGCCTGTAAATTCTACTGAGCAAAGCATGCACCTGGCGTGCCATTTGGCAGGCTCGAGGCTCCGACTAACATTTCACGTAAAAGTATCTTCATATACAGTTAAAAGTGAAGAGGCTGACCATAAGGAGATAGCAAAGGGAAATTCACAACTGGCTGATTGCTTTCAAGGCCAGTCATAAAAGGGAGGGGGGTGTATGGCTGTGGGTATTTGTACATACACACCTGCAGGCAGAGCTACGCTCTCCTCCCCAGCCAAACACAAGCAGCATGGCCTGTACTGTGGGGACCAAATACACCACATCTCAGCCAGTTCCTTTCCTCCATCCCCACTTCTTCAGTTATTCATAGGTTTTTAAGTCAAATTCTTCTGAGGCTGAAATTTTCCAAAGGCCATCACAACTCAAAAATAATGAGGTTTTAAGATTTAGCAATTCAGTAGCTTTTTGAGTAAAATTAGATGTGTCTTTACTTTCTGAATTAATTTGTGTCACCCCGTAATTTTTTTAAAAATATGACTTAGAAATTTGCAACTCAGCCTCTTTTAGAGTCAACACAGAAGAAACAATAATTCCTATCTAAGAACATTCGATTCAGTACTTTACACGTACGATCATTTAAAGTATGTTTGTTAACACACATGTATTAATTTTGAGAATCCCTTCAGTCCAAGATGAGTCAGTTCTATTTCAGCTAGCCTCTCACTTTTAAAGACTTTAAAAATAAAATTATACATAAGGAATTCAGGTACTGAAGCTAATCATAATGCAGCATGTGGATTAAGAAAACATAATTGAGATTTATGACACTCTGAAAGCAAAGGTTCTCTGTTTCCAAATGTATTGGTTCATTACTCGGTTAAAGGGCTCTTTAAACACTATTGGCAACTTGGAAAAAAAAAGACATCTCTAACCTTTACAAATAGACAGCTTGATGGCTCACCACTGTTTTCAGTGACCCGTGAAGGACAGCAGTCCTCCTCATGGATGATCAATTAGAAGTCTCTAAACATAGCTGAAAACATCAAAATCCTGTCAGAAAAGCTAACTAGGACTTACAATATGTTTTTCATTTCTTGATGCAAAATGGTTCCCCCAAAGTGTAAGTTATCTGATTTTCACAATGACTGTTCATCAAGTTAAACAACAAACACTGAGGTGGGCTGGAGTAATGAGCTTGTCTATACTTTGGAAAAAATATGCCAATCAAGATTTCACCAAAAAAGCTGCTGAAACAAGATTTCCTTCATCTTGACATCAGTAACAGGCAGCAGAACGATTTTTACCGAACAAATTAATTGTCTGATAGGGTCTTTGCCTTTTTCTCAGAACTCAAATTGAAGTATCACAGAAAGAAGTCAAGTTAAAATGTCCTGTATGATCAAAGTTTCCCAAATACCTGAGCTATAGATCAATTCAAAAAGTTCCAAAACTTGAAACCAACCCAACAGAGCACAATGAAAGGCTGGAGTGAAATAAATTAAACATGTAGGGCACTGACCCAGGATTTGAGGGCTTCACCTTTAATTACTTGTTCTGCTGCTGCTTACTTGCCCTATGACAAGTTGTTCTGGTCAAGATCCACAAAAGTACAGGAACACCCAAGCAAGATCCACAAAAGCACAGAAATACCCAAATCCTCTATTTATGCTCTGTGGAAGTGGGACGCCTGAATATTTTATGGATCTGGCCCTTAGTGCTGTCTGCCCCAGTGCCCGAATAATGAAATAAGGCTGGTAACAACACACATAAACCTGAGGAGGATGAACCCACGCGACAGCACCATCGCTTTGTACAGAAAAATCCGGCACCCTGAGCTGAGCCTGCAGAAGTCCTCGCTGTAACGGCAAAACAACAGATGATGTGACAGTGATGAGAGAGTATTTTTACTCTCAACACCTGTTATTTCTAGAGCTCTCCCTGCACCAGATGTGAAGAGGTCTACAGTAGCATGAATCGGATCTGAAGGCCTTAACAGATACACTCATAGTGCCTTCAGCATCAAGCAGCATCAACAGCCCAGATATATTATTCAGTAGGGGCCCTTCAGATGAACTAAATTCAGCATCTATCAGAACCTGGATATTAATACAATCAAATAAAATCACTCTCGTGTTAAAGGATGTCAACATCTGAGATAAAACACTATGTTGCTTATCAAATTTACCTGAGTTTATGCTGAACCAAAATCTCAGCCAGAGAAAAAAAATGGAGCTGGGGGCAAATGGAGGCATTCAACCAAATCCCTGCAACAGGTTTGATGTGAAGTGTCTTATCCATAATAAACTGATGTATTGTGGCAGTATTATTAATGACTAACCACACACTGAGAAATGTTGAAGGACAAAACCATTTTTTCTCTATTAACCCACGTTCCTGAAATAAGGCCACAAATAAAACTGGTGCAGATATAGTCAGTATTGTGGTCTCTCTCCAAAAATCAGACCATTTCTCCTAGGGATTTCTTCTACATATTGGGGACAAACTGTATTATTTATACTCAAGCGGTGATTTTGCTCCCTACCCATCTTGTAGAAGTTCCTGTCTTAAAGATACAATTCACAACTGTCCTAGGGCAGATGATCCAAAAGCACAAGCTCACTTCACACAAGCAAATGTCAGATCTTCAGTCATTAATGACTCAGCTGGCAGGCGGGAGGAGGAGGATGTTGTAGGTCCCATGTTACTATACCTGAGGCATCTCTGTCCTTTACTTCCAGAAAGTTATGGTGACTTTTTTTTGTTGTTGTTGTCTGGTGAATTATGGCAAACAATTCATCTGATTAGCTCTGATTTAGACTTGTATGTTAAAATGAAAGCAATTTAAAAGCAACTAATTGTTATAGTTGTTAGAGAGACCTGGCTCAACATACCCATCAATGTACTGGCGCTGTGTAATGCTCCCCACTGCTTCAAATCGGGGGAAAGTGGATGAGAGTTTATTCTTCAGGAGGCTGAGCAGCACCAAGTAGACACTTGCACTGAATGGCATGGACGTATCCAAAAGACAGATGGTAACAGGACGCCGATATCGATAAGCGAACAGGAATTAAAAGATAAATACTGTCCTTTGTAAAAATGATTAGATAATGGCAAAAGCATAACACTTATTAATCTATGCATCTAGGGGACCTTCACATTTAATTTTATTTCAAACCTATGCGGCTATAGCCTATGAAATAAAGCAGTTGCTTTGTACAGACTGCTCTATAAAGCTCTTCAGCCTGAACAGCAGTGATAACAGCCTTTAGGAGGGAGCAACAAAAGCTGAACTCGAGCACCACGCTCATTCTTCTGACCACCAACAATCAGATGCTTATACAGGAGCACATTTCCAGGTAAAAGCCCACCATAATTCTGCCAAGTCCTAACAAACAAACAACACAAAGAACCTAATCAAACTATTTGGTGTTCTTACGTGTTGCAATGGGAAGTGTTAAAATACCTATTATTTTAATTGACTTTGCCCACACGAGCAAATATGCTCATGTCTGGCTGGAGCAGCATGCTAGTCCAGAGCACAGCAGGACATCGGGAAGTTGTCAAGAGAGCTGCTTCTTCACTGGATTTGTCTTGTCAGTTGTGTGTATTGCTCTATCTGGTGAGTAAGGCCAAATCCGTCCCCACATTCATTATTACGGTAACTGTCACACTTAGAAGCTGTGTTTCCCTCCTCTTCTTGCAAACACAGCAAGATTTTATGGCAGTAATTAAAAAATACCGAGGATGAAATTGTTCATTTTCTTTTATTCGTGTCTGTAGCAAAAAGCTGCTTCTCCCTTGCTAAAAACATCTTACAAACTTGTACGAGACACAAGGAAAAACAAAAAGCCATCAGCCGTACAAAACCCCGCACGTTTTGTGCCCTTTGGGAGGACTGGAGAGATTCAGGTAAGGGGAAGTTGCAAATTCCTCCTTCTTTTCTTGCACGGAAAATACAGGTGGACTTCGCTCCTACCCACCCTCTGAACTCGCAGCTAATCTCTCTAACTGACAGATGGTTTCTCTCGGTAAATATTTAAAACCGAGGCCGGCGCAGGCCAAGAGGCCGGGAGGCGCCCGGGCCGCAGGGACGGCACCAAAAGCCCCCGACTCACCTATGAGCTCCCCCGTCATGAAGAGGAGGTAGAGGAGGGCGGCGAGGGTCAGCCGCTTCTTCACCTTCCTCTGCTTGGAGCGCTCCCGCCGGCTGCTGCAGCCGCTGCAGGGGCCCGCCCGCCCGGCCCGGCCGCCGCGCGGGGCCCCCTCCCGCTCCAGCAGCGACTCGTCGTCCGAGGGCAGGCCCAGGGGCGCCCCGTTCACCGGCGTCTCCGGGGCCGCCTCCGAGGCGTCGTCCGACACCACCACCCGCAGCTTGTTAAACCTGGGGAAGTCCTCGTCCCCCACCTCGTCCGAGAAGTCAAAGGCACTGGAGTCGTTCAGGAACAAGGGGTCCTCGCTCCTCCGCAGCAGCGACCTGATGCTCGTCCACAGCCCGGGCCCAGCCATAGCGGCGGCGGCGGCGGCGCCCGGGGGGAAGCGGGAGAGGGGCTGGGGGGGGGCGGGGGGCGCCTCGCCGGGCTGCGGCCGATCCGCCGGGCGCGGCTCCCGCTGGCGCAGCTCCCCCGCGCAGGCGGCGCCCGTCCGCTCGCCGTCCCGTCAGGGCATGTCCCGCACCTCGCCCGGCCGGGCCCCGCGCAAACCGGCCGCCGCGAGCGCCCCGGCGCTATCGGCTCCCCGCGGCGGGCGGCTGTCACGGCCGGAGCCCCGCGCCGCCCCGCCGAGCGAGCCCGTCCCCCCGCCGGCGCAGCGCCGGTCACGGCGCGGCCGGGCAGGCGGCGCCGGGCGCAGGGCCGCCTCCCCGCCGGCGCAGGGGGCGCAGCGCCGCCGCCGCGCGCGTCACGGCCATCCGCGCCGCGCTCCCAGCGCCGACACCCCCCCGCGGAGGGCGGCAGCGGGGGGCGCGGAGCGCGGGGGGCGGGCCGAGGCGGCAGCCGGCATCCCCTGCGCGCCCGCGGAGCGCCGCGGCCCCCGCCGGCACTGCGCCTGCGCCGCCCGCACGGGGCGACGGCGGGTTCGGGCCCGCGTCCCGCAGTCTCGCCGCGCCCTGCGCCGCCCGCCGAGGCGGTGGGGCCGCGCTGCGCGGGGCCGGGCGCGGCCGCGGAGCTCGGCGGAGCGTCGCCCGGTGGCGGTCAGCAGCGCCCGGCCGCGCAGCACCCGCGCTTCCCCCGCGGTGGCCCGGCGGGCTGTGCCCGTCCTACGGGCGTTTGCGTGCGGTGGATGAACGCCACGCGAGGTGTCACAGGAAAAGCCCTAACCCCCAAACCCGATCTGTTGGTAGACGAGCAGCCGTCTCCCTGTACACTGGAAGCCTGAATTGCATAGTTCTGTGCTTTGGCTTCAAATTTTAAAAGTCACAAGTCTGCATTGTGTAGCTTTTTGCCTTCTCAGCCAGCCACCGGCACGGTTCTTTACGCCGTTTCCAGTAACTCCCGTCAGGGCAGTGTCCTGTTGTGGGCAGTCACATGCGCCTTTCTGAACATTCCTTAAAGGATGTGGGGAGAAACAAACCTCAGAGGCCCTGCTGTTGTATAATTCCTTTCATAACCGTGCTCTAACTTAAAAGTAATTAGATTTTTTTTTCCCTTTATTAATTCTGTTGAGAGGTTATTTGCCCTCCTCGCTGGTCTAGTACCAGCAACTTTCTTCTAATTTCCAGACTACACAGGGCCAGTTTGTACCCGTGGCTAAATTTTGCTACTGCATCAGTCAGTTCCCCAACTCAGAATCGTTTCTGGAAAAATACGCCTGCCTGAGGGAAAGTACATATCCTGTTTTTTGACATGCTGGAAGGAAATTACCAAATAAAGACTGGAGAGTTATATAGAACTGGAAGGTTTTGGAGAAAGGCACTCCCTTTCTGGTCAAGGGCTGATAGCAGATTCTGGCACACACGGGGCGGCGCCACGGGAGGTGGAGGGAGCCCCTTCTTGGAACTGACCCTGCCGGAGCTGTGCGTGGTAAACAGGCCGTGGGTGAAGATTGCTTATTGTTGTTCTCCGTGATGATGTCCAAAAATAAACAGCATCACTCTTTGTCTAAACTCCCTTGCCACTTTACAATGTGGCCGTTTCCTGAGTAAGTAATCTCAAATTATTCTTCCCCAGGTGGCTGAAGAGGTGACATTCCTGGCCCTGGCCCTCTCACCCACCCCATAATTCCCCCGACAGGTTTACAAGCACAATTATTTTGAGGACAGATGACGAACCAGGTCCCTGAAATGGGTCAGAATTAAAAAATACATATTGGAGGGGGCTGGGATATATTTGTAGGTATAACTGAGACTGCTTTCGTGATCACAGCTTGCATAAACATCCATATGCCAACTGAGGGGGCAGCGAACAGGAACAGCGTGGGCATCAGAATGAGCAGTGGAGACTGGGAACCTGTTAAGCCAGCCTTGCTGCCGAGGGAAGTGCTCCCAGCTGTGTTTCAGTTCAGCCGTTCTTACTGTTTTTTTTCTCCTCTCTGTGTGATTTAACTCGCTCTGTGTTTCAAGAGTTTCACCACCTGTACCAGCACAAGTGAGCAAGGACACACAGGCATGAAAGACTAGCCAGGAATGAGCCACCAAAACAACTGCTCGTAAAACTGTCTTAAAATGTTGGGCTTTGCATTGGGGGATTGAGGAATAGGCTCATGCTCCATTCTGCTGCCCCTTCTACAGGAACAGAAACTTCTAGTATTGAGGAAGGGTAGTAATTCTGGGGGACTTAACACCCTAAATCAGTAAACCAAGGTTTGCCTTTTACTGAGTAACTAAGACCAGGTTTTTCTGAAGTGTTGTCAAGTCAAGAACCAAGTCATACATTGTCAAGATGAACTACTGAACAGAGCCAGTTACACTCCATTTCTCTATTATGACAGCCAAGACTGTACTCTCTCTGTAGCCTTCTTTACTTAATAAGGACAAAAAGTATTTAGGTTACCTATTAATGTGAAATATTTCCTTTTCACACTGTCATCCCTGAAGTCATACAGCACTTTCAGAGCCGATGGTTTAAAACATATTATTTGTGATACAGTTCAAGCTAATTTACTCCATTTTTACTCAGACTGGGGAGAGGGGTACTATATATGTACTATCAGTTACAATGAAATCCAGAATGTGTAGGTGACAGTGTGGCACTCAAAGTTTCTGAACACAGCTGCCACAATATAAAATAGAAAGGAAACATGATTATTCGCTGTTACAGTGTCACATACACAGGCGTGTGTCTTGCCAGGAGTTTGAAGTTTAACAGCTTTCCAGCCTATGAGCCTGCAACCTTGCTGGGAGTGCAGCACCTCAGCAAGAAGACCAGAAAGTTGTCTAGAAACTTCTGACAAGCATCTTGCAGATAGGAAGTGCTGAATTGCCGTAGGATTAGGAGTTGCACATAGGTGCAGGAATACAGCAGAGCACTGTAGAACAGGGGAGAATGAAAGGAAGTGTACGAGGATATTAAGCACAGACTCACAAACACTGCTGCTCTTGGATGTGTAGAAGAGCCATCAGCTCCAGAGTCTGGGTCTTCAGTCTCCTTTGGGTAGTTCTGTTGCTGTATAGAGACTATAAGCCCAACTCAGCTAATTAGAGAGAGAGGTCATCGGCATGATTTTCATTCTGATTAATTAAAGCTGTTTCATTGTATGGCTCTATGGGTTATGGAGTTGTTTGCATGCTATCTTATTTTTAGATAACAATGCTAATGTTAGTACTAATTTTGCACAACACCTTTAAATTTTTAGACCAGGAGGTAACTGTGCTTTTTGTTAATTTAACCAAATGTTTATGTTCCTTATTATACGATTCACTTAAGTCCCTTTTCAAACATCTTTTTCTCTTAGAATAAAACCTTACCTCATCTTGCACAGGATAATGCACTTGGGAATTAGTTACTGTGAAACAGAGGACATTTTGTAGAGGAAAAAGAACAAGAGAGGCTTTCTGTCAATCTCTTTTGGAGCATTTAGGTTGATAAATAGTTAAATTTTAACTTGCCTAGAAAAAGAGATACCAATTTATATTCCAATCCTTAGCCTATTTCTGCAAGATGTGGGAGGGCCTGGAACAGGCAAAGCAGGAGCTCAAATCTGAAACTCCCACACCTCAAGAGAGACTAGTTCAGAGTGATTACCTCACTTGTTCTTACTAGAAATTCCATCTGGAAGCTGAGAAGTCTTTCCCAGTGAAACTTTCAAACAAGAAGTTTCACATTTTTTCCCACTGTAGGAAACTTTAAGTAAAATTGCTAACCAATTGCGAGTTTGATTTGAGTCTGTTTAATTGACAAGTTCCTGTTGTTGCAGTCCAGCTTTGGACAAGGCCTTTGATGCTTATTTTTTAAAGCAAAAGCAGAAAAACGGGCAAATTTCTAATTTGATGACAGAATACTGACACAATTATGGTTCACAGTTAACTAGAATACACATATGAAGAAAAATACATTTTGCAACAATCTTGTTATTAAAAATGTCAATTTTAAGGATGACAGATTGTCTCAAAAGTCCATTTTTTGCCTCAGTCTATCTCTAAAAAGCATTAGTGGGACTACCTGAATTTAATTTAATCTTGAAGATTTGGGATTTTATGGAAGTGCTTCATTCAAACACTTTGAGTGGTTCCTTCATTGATTTCTTTCCACGGTAGTGCCTGCCTTCCTTAAAAAACCTTCATAAATAAGAGAAAAAAAAAAAACATAAATCCTACCATTCCATGTAAAAGTGTTTTTTCATTAAAAATTTTTAGAAATTATATACTTGCAAGGTATTATTATTCTTACAGACCGTTGGGGGAGATGCAGAGACAGAGGCATACACAAAAAGTAGCTCTCAATTTCATTTCCGAAGGAATAAAAGGTAAAAGTGGTGAATAATCTGCATGGTTTCTGAAGACTAACATACAGATTTATTCAATACAGGAGAAAAGTGCGTCCCTAAGAAAGACCAGTGATTTCAGCTGGTTTTTCCCTTGGAAACGGAGCACGCTGAATTGTCTGTGTGTCCTTCTGCCCGCGAGCCGTTACCCCGCAGTAACGCGGTCTGTTTGCCACTGCCGAACCAGGCGCTCCCGGCCACCTTCCCCTCCCGCTCCGCCGGGCGCACCGCACCAAGGCAGGTAGGGGACGGAGAGCTGAACACCGCAGCTGCCCGCTCGCTCCTTCGGCGCCTTCCCCGCGCCGCGACACCCGGCCGCTGCGCCGTCCTGCGGGGACTCCGACCTCGCACCCGCCCCAGCCGCTGCCGCCGGCCCGCACTGCTGGAGCAGCGCGGGGTCCCAGCACGGCGCTGCGGGGAGCCCCAAGCCCGCCATGGTCCCGGTGTCACTTCGCCTCCGCGGGTGAATCCCGCGCCCCCTGCGCCCCCGCCTCGCTCCCGGCCCAGCGGATGCGCGACACAAGCTCCAGCCCGCACCGCCCCGGGCCGCCCGCACCGCCGCCGGCGGGAAGCGGCGCGCTGAGGCGGCCGCACGCCGTGGCCCCGCCCCCAGCACGCGAACGTCATTTCCGCGTCCGGAGCGGCGGCCCCTCTAGGCAGGCTGGCCCCGAGGAGACTCTATGGTGAGGCGGCGGGCCGTGGGGCAGGCGGTGCCGGGCCGCCCCGCTCGCTGAGGGCGGCTGATCCCCGCCGCCCGGCCGGGCCCCGCGCCCCCGCCTCCTTCCGCCGCAGCCTCGGCCCCAGCCCGGGCGGCCTCCTGCCCCGCCAGAGGGGTGTCCCGCGGAGCGGCAGCCATGAGTGTCGCGGAGCGGCCTGAGGAGGAGAAGAAGGAGGCGGCGGCGGCGGCGGCGACGGCCGCGGCCAGTCCCGGGCTCTCGCTGGGTACGTGAGGGGCGGCCGGGCTGGGCGGCCGGCGGGCGCAGGGAGGTCCGAGGACCGGGCTGGGGCCGCCCCCGGCACCGCCCCGGGCTGAGGGCCCGCGGGGAGCGGGGCAGGCCGCCGTGGGACTGGGCTTTGGCTCTGCCGCCGGCCCCCGGGGCCGGTGGTGGAAGGTCTGGCGGCTGGGTCCACTCGGAGACGAAACCCAAGTCCCTGTCGTCGTTTTCTCCCGTGCGGTGCTGCCTAGAGATCCAAAGGTTTTGTCTTCCAAGAGCTCTGCCCACAATAACTAAGTCATAGCTTGCCCGTACGAAACTTACAGTAATTGTTACCTAACTCTTGGAAACTTTTGGAGTTCAGCGTGTGGTGTTATCATGAGGTCTTCGTATGTTTTGAGTGACAGACTAAGACCTTTATTTGGTAGGGCCGGGCTTATTCTCCAGCTTTGAAAGCAAAGGGTGGGGGTGTGTTAATGTATTCTTGATGTGTAGCCAAAACAATTGACATTGCCTGTTTTTTTCCCTAGTAGACTGGAGCAGCTGGAATTTTTTTGGTGGTTTTGGAGTTTCTGGTCTGCTAGTGTTCAAATAAAACTGTTCACCAGGAAGCCCATAACATAGGAGCGGGAATAAGGGAGGGACAAAGAGGGGGAGGAAAAAAGAAGCTCAGTTTAGTTGATGAAGTGCAAAGAATTATCACCTCAGTGTGGAAATGGTTTTAATTTTTGAACAGGAAAATATAATTGCTCGAGGTGAAACTTGAAGTGTGTGCTGACCTGTCACATTCAAGCTTGCTGTTCTTTGGTGTAGGTCCTAGTGTTGCATCTCCAGATGAAGGAGTAGTAGAAGATCTGCCTTTAATAGATGAGAAAGCTGTGGAGCAGCTAACTGAAGGATTGATTTCTCATTATCTGCCTGATCTTCAGCGATCAAAATCAGCACTGCAGGAACTTACGTAAGCAAGTTTTTAAAACCAACTTCTCACATGTCCATACCTTATTTGCTGCTTTTTTTCAGTATGACGTTCTAGCTACCCTTAACTAGAATATAGTTTACTGCAGCATTTCTGTGTTCTGACTATAGCATCCCAAGAAGTTAAGTGATTTGCAGGAGTATTGGGGGGTGTATAAGCTGCAGTGTAGCCTATCAGAACTTTGCAGAATGTATAATGCTAGAACACTAAAATCCCCGAAGCCAGGTATAGCAGAAGACGTGTAGATTTCTTAAATACTTATTCACTTCTGTAGTGGAAAGTCTGCCAAAAGCTGAATTTTTTGCTTGCAGAGATGCAGTTCATATTCAGGGCAGCTTGTAGTGCAGTATATTGTTTGTTGTCCAGTCTCTAAACTGTGTTGTGAAAGATACACTTGGAAAATATAATTAAGGAGCTAACCAGATAAGGATTCTTTGTACATTGGCATCTCACTGATAGCTGAGGATAGTTTATTTCAAACGCAGGCTGGGTCTGCCCTGGATGCAGAGGTACTGGAAAGGCTTTACACAGATCCATCTCGGGTTTGGCAGGGTACGTTGGTTTGGGTTTCAGGATGCATGGTGTGGTTATGCTGCTGCCAAGGACAGCCTGTGTCTGGAAAGACTTTAGCTGATTTGTGTGGGATGGAGAATCCTTAATAAGCACCGAGGATCCACGCAAGTTCTATACAGAAATAGTTTAGTCCCACGCCATGATGCAGAGGCACTCGAGTACAAAGTCAAGAGCTAATTGTTTTTTCCTTCATTCAGCCTGCAGAGTGCCTGTTTGGGGTTTTGGATATTTATCCTGGATATCCATGCTGTATGATGGCAGCTGAGTTTGTGTGTAATCAGCTGGGATTTCTCTATATCCATTTACTCATGTCTTTATTCAAATCACCTAGCAATGCATAAGAGGAATCTGATGTAGGGAAGCATGTATTTATATTGTTATGATCAAAAGTAATATTTATATAAAGGGCTGGTTAAAAAGCACATATGCTGCTTCACTTTGATTTTATGCATCATTTTTGTTTCAGACAGAACCAAGTAGTATTACTAGAAACATTAGAACAAGAAATATCAAAATTCAAAGAGTGTAACTCCATTCTTGATATCGATGCTTTGGTAAGTATTATTAATGCTTTCTTAAAATTCTATTAGCATAGATTTTCTTGCTGAAGCATTAGTATCAACTTGTGTATTTTCCTTGTTCTTAATGACCTACAGGAATAGAACCAACCAGTTCAGATATTCGGGACAAATTATTGCTGGAGAGGGTGTGGAACCAGCGTATTTCCTTTAGATCAGAAGGGCACCGGGAAGAAAAGCAGCTCAGTCAGCTAGTGGTAGTAAGCCTAGTTGTTAAGAACCAGTAGCCAAAGTGAAGGTATGCCATCTTTCAGTTGGACTGAGGCTCCAAAGTGAGCTCTGTGAACCTCTCCAGACTAGTAGGAAGGCTGTGTGAAACACTGATATACAGTGCATAAAATGGTAATATTTTTATTCTGTTTAGTGAATCTTCGTTCAGTAGATTACTGGGTGTACTTGTTGACATATGGAAGTTTTCTGTATTGATACATGCAGTATGTGAACTTTATATGTAAACTTGAACGTGTTTAATCCGTTATCAAGCTGTTCTGGTAATCACTATGTTTTTGATTGCTGTTTTGGTGTGTGGCTTTATAGAACAACTATTTCCAACTTGACAGTCACTGCTTTAACAGTTGTGTTTTTCAAGTTTTCAGAAGCTAAACACTATCACAACAAGTTAGTGAATATTAGAAATGAAATGATGATGCTCCATGAGAAGACATCAAAGTTAAAAGTGAGTGGGATAAATATTTTTACTTTCCAACGTAAATATTTATGTATTATTGACTTTCAGCTTCTACTTTGGATACATGCTGAAAGTTCTGATTAAAATACAATTTTCAGTCCTTATCTTAAATGGATGGTTTCAGCAGTGCCATGTCATGTATGTTTTTAAACTTTCACTTATTCTTAGGTGTACTCAAGCAACTTACGCACCTGAACTACTAGTAAGTCTCTGTTGTCGTTATGTTTAGGTGGTGTAAGAATTATGCTTTGTTCTGTCACTTAATCCACTCCATTCCAACTAGTTCTCTGTTGTTTCAGTTTCTGTGCCTTTTAAATGAAAACTAGATTGTCACAAATGTAAGAATTTCTCCTTCTATTTCATGTAATATTAACAGTGGCATAAGTTCACTGACTTCATGCTATATAGGCAGTCTCTGGTTACGTTCTGGCAAGATTAGTCCTTGAGTATGTTCAACAAAAGGATTTTTTTCTTGGAGGCAATACATTGCACAGTATGCACCTTGCCTGGTATCCATGAAGGATGGCTCTTAGTGAGACTGAAGGGAGTCTGGTCTATTTTCCCCATGTAGATCACAGACTTGCTGCTTCTTAACAGCAAGATGGAAGTGGGAGGGAGGAAGAAAAAACAAACGGTTTGTGCAACATTCAGTCATAAGCAGTGTGGCCCGAAGAAGATATTGTGAAGAGAAGGGGGGGGATTTTGTTTGTAGCTCCAACTTAAATACAGCTGTGAAACTTACAATTATTTTCTGGTCTTTTCTGTGTAGAAAAGAGCACTTAAACTGCAACAAAAGAGGCAGAAAGAAGAATTAGAACGAGAACAGCAACGTGAGAAGGAACTCGAAAGAGAGAAGCAGTTAACAGCAAAACCTGCTAGGAGGACATGAAAGCAGAGCATGCAACAACTTGTCTGAATTAAATCATTTCTGCATTCTCTGGATTTAAGGCAGACTTTGCTTAAACTGGGTTATAGCTGTTACTAGCAACAGTCCATGATACTATAAATTCCAGAATGGTAATAATAGGGTTGGTAACATTCAAATTTTTTAATTTCAGCCATTCAGGTTGCCTTCTTTAGTAATGCTATGCAGTTTGATGTTGTTATAATGTAAAGTGGGAGGTTTTTTTGTATGTAGGAGATCTTAGGCATCACAGTTTTAAATACCTATCCATTTTTTTGTCTGTTCTTCTGGTGTTTAGATTTCTGAGAGATATTTGGTGACTGGCATACATGTTTTTTAGACAAAATACAGAATACTAGTTAA
This sequence comes from Athene noctua, assembly GCF_965140245.1. Lineage (NCBI taxonomy): Eukaryota > Metazoa > Chordata > Aves > Strigiformes > Strigidae > Athene > Athene noctua. The sequence goes on from NC_134049.1 coordinate 4,772,547, forward strand.
AGTTCAGTCCTCCTCATCAGACTTCAGTGGCCACCTATTTCACTGAAACCCCTTTGATTCAGGCAGTTGGGATCTTTTTTTGATGCCCTGGTTCATAAATACTGACTTTTTGTGCAGCTTTAGTTTGGTCTGTCTCCAATGAACTGAAGAAACTTCCATTGTATTTGCCTGAAAGTTCCTTTATTGCAGTGGTCTTACTTTTTTTGTCATCAAGTACTTAAGAACAGCTTTAAACTAACTTCTGATTAAGTTCCTGGCTGAATTGTTGCGGGGGGGAAGCAGAACACTAAAAAGTCTCAAAACTGATGTGTGCACAATGCAAAGATTAATGAGTCTGTGCCTCCACAAACATTTGAGTTGAACCAGGGAACTGTTGCTTCTGTCATGGCTCGACAGGAAGACTGTGTGGTCTAAGCAGATTTCTGTGGGATTAGAAGTTGTCGTTTCTTCATTTTGTGTGACAAAATAAAACACAACCAAAACTAAACGATTTCTACTTCATGTGAAATTCAGTTACCTGTAGGAAAAACTACTGCATTTAATTTTTTTCCTTAATAAATTATTCATTTACACTTCAGGGTTACGTAAGAGAATTTCTGTTATGCTGTCCTCAGCCAAACTGATGAGTGTTAGTGTATATGATGGTAAATGTGGAATGGAGGTTGATATCCATTTCTCTGAATGTAATTGCTTTCTTGCAGCACTTGGTGTGATCTCTCATTCAAATGAATGTACGTGTTGTCTAACTGGTAAAAGAGCTTTAAACTGTTTGTTCTTACAGTCTAACAAACTAGTTAGTTTGTATCTGTGTTATTTTTAAAGTAGTAACGCAAGTGGTGTGTTTTGAAGTAAGATAAAGGGTAAGCTCTGTAAAGTTTTCCATAAAATATGTATGGAAAGGTATTGGAGTCAATTTTTTCTTCTGTTTTACATGGTTTACACAGTATATACCTGCCTGGACTCCTCTGTACTGTAATTTTCTGAACTAATTTCCTGTCCTTAATATTTGTCATCTTTTTCTGTGAAAGACATACTCTGACGAGTAATCATCCAGCACGCAAAGTAAACTTGGAAGGAAAACAAACTACTTACAGTTTGAAGAGACACTGAAATACTGGTACTGAAGCAGTAATAGATTAAAACTTTCCACAGGTATTTTTCCTTTAAATTGACTTGTATCAGTTACTTGCCAGTGGATTGTTGACCTGTGCTGTGGTTTGTATGTATTTCTAAGAGAAATGTAAAGAATTTCCACAGTCCATATTTGGAGCAGAATGTACATAACTAAATATTGTTTAAATATTTTTATTTTCTAATGTAATTTCAAGATTTGTTTCTGGGAATTTAAACAGTTCTTATTAAAGTATAATAACATGAAACTAAATGCCTCAGTATCCAGATCAGGATTAAATTCCTGCGGTACTCCTTGATTTGTGTTCCCTCATCTGGAATCCAGTTTAGTGTTTCAAGTTGTGGTTTCTTTTTGTCAAGATCTGTGGGGGTTTTTTTCCAAAGAACTGTGGGGTTTTGTGGGGAGTTTTTGTTTCAAAAATCATGACTACTTTTATTGAAACTACAGAATTCTAAGGATAGAAATCGATGCTTTTGCAATTGCATACTTCAGTGTTTCTTTGGAATAATTTCTGATCAAAGGAATAAAAGCTTGCAGTGGTTTCTTTCCAGAGGAATCACATACAGAGATGTAAAAACGTAATTGATGACTTGATAAAATTGTGGTAAAAGCTGGGTTGTACCAATAAGGAACTAATTTTCCTAAATGATCTATCTGTAACAAAGGGGGGAAAAAAATAACATATATAGGGGGAAGTTTGGTCAGTTTACATAACTTTCTTTTATTAATGAGCTCTTAATTAATTGTAGTTTTGACTTAATTTATCTCCACAGGATGTTTTTCTTCCAAATACTCCTCTTGTGACTGAATGCATAAAAAGTAAATGGTGCTTTGGATTAATTTAATGATACTGGCATCTAAAATTGTATGCTTGTATTAATATGCACAGCTAGAGTGAGTAATTCTATTACTGGATGCATTTAGTCTTGCTTGATTTTATAAGAAACTACTTACCAAGTGATAAATTTGGTAGCGTTAGATGTTTTCTTACTGACTTTTTATTCCATCTACATGAGGAGGTGCAGCCAGCTTCATCTTTTTGAGAAACATAAAATGACAGCTTTAAACCACTTTCTTTTAATACTGTTTCATACTTGGTGTACTCACCTGTTTTTATCATCATAGCAGCAGAAGATCGTTAACTGTGCAGTAATTCTTCGAATTTTTATTTTGTAAGATTCAAATTTAGGAGTTACTGTTGGTAACTGAGGAATCTTGGTTTCCCATGCTTTTATCTTTGCTATTGTTAACCTTGATGCTTAATTTGGGTCCCCACACCTATAGCTGTTCAGCTTCACGTGAGCCAAATTTTAATCCAGAGAAATCTGGCTTTTTCACTAATAGTGATAGCTTTGCCATGGTTGTAAGGCAAATATTTGTTTCTTTTTGGAAAGTGGCTACAGAGTATTTTATCTTGTTTTATTCTGCGTGCTGTGACCTAAGTGGTAATAGCATAAATAAAGGTTGTTTCTGTAGCTGTTCTGTTGGGATTCTAGCAGCTGAGAGAGTTCTCTGGCCGATTTACCCTGAATTAGGCTTCATCAGACCCGTTCTGCCACCTCCTGCTTGCTTTGTAACACTGCTGGCTGCTCTGCTGTCATTCTGAGCTTGAAGCTGTAATGCCTCACCTTGCGGTGGTCCTTTTTTTTTTTTTAAACCTCGTTAAATCTGATTGGTTATTTGATCTCTGTTGGATAAGTTGTGTGAATATAACTGAATTACTGCTAAAAACTTTGCAGGACTTCATGATGTAAATCTGTAATAACACAAATTATAGCAGCATAAATACTAATATGGCTATTCATGCTAGGTAAAACAGTATGCATGAAGGTTCTTAGTAAGACTGTATGTAAAGGTAGCAAAGATGATTTGATTTATTTATTCATTTATTTATTTTTAAATCAAAGTGTAAGCTTAAGTTGAAGCAAAGAGTTAGTTTTGGCACAAATATAACTGCTTTCCAGTAGCTTGAAGTACACTTGTACTTTACCTTTCTCAGTCCTTGGCAAAGTGATTTGTGTAAAAACAGGCACCAAAACCAGTCACATCCCCACCAGCACCACCAACTCTTTGTGATACCAGCTCTTAGGTCACAGATTTGTGTTTCTTAAATAATTCTGTATGTAGGTGATCGAACTAAAACTGAGGGGAAGACCAGTGCTGCTGGTTTTAACATAATAAAGTTAATGGTTTTAACTGTTTTCCCTCCAGGCATAACTGTTGGCATCCACGATCTGTGAGGTTATGACTAACTCCAGTCCATCATCTAAGTGTTGTTCATGAAGTGTTGTGTAGCTTCAAAGCACAGCTGTTGGCCATACCTGGTAACTCAGTGTTTCTTTCTTGGGTTTGCTCCTATCTCTCCATGTACCTCCACCACGTCAAGCCATCGTGCTTAAGAAAGGAAATAGAACATCCTGCTTGGCAATCCGAAAAGTCACAACAAATGTATTCAGCTCTTGCAAAACTTGCAACTTAATGAAGCAAATGATTTCAAGCTTGATAAAGAGTAATTCCGAAAGTTGTACACATGGAAAGACAATAGTCTCTAGGGCAGTAATTTACAGAAGTAATTAATTTTGCACTCTCAGTCACACTGAGATGTAAGACCAAAGATAAGGCTGATCGATTTTGTTTCACGTGTTGCAATGAAAATGCATCCTGGCACTGCTGTGAAAACAAGGCCATCTGTGCGTGCACTGGCCAGCAAAACACTACCTGTAAATTAGCAATATAGTTTATTGCCTTGATGAGCAAGACTTCTATCACCTGGGACTCAGGTAAAGAGTAATATCCTCCCATGTCAATACAGCCTGCCAAAGTAATAATAAACAGTTAACAAGAACTCTTTGCCACCCCACTACCTAAAACCAAAGTTTTACCCCTTCAGCACGCCAATGAAATGGCTAATTTTCCAGTATTTAAAACTGGGTAGAAGTCATGCTGGTCAACTATGTATGAGAATGTGTTTCTTACTCTGTTTTGCTGCTTCTTCTACTTTTTTTTTTTTTTTTCCCTTGTATTACTGCTGCTTTTTTGTTAGCCTTACAGACGCTATGATTTACAGGTATGCCAGAAGAAGAGTATCTCCAAGAAAAAGTATCAAAGATGATGTGAGGAAATTACTGCTTTTCTTCTACATCACCCAGTGCTACTAGAATTTATTTGAGATTGTGCTCACCATCAGGTAGGCACTTTCCACAGAAGAATCATCCCCATGCTGGAGAACTCGCAGTCTAAGCCTAGACAGACATGCAGATGTCCTGCGGGGCGGGGGGGTGTCAGTATAATTAACAGGCCAGGAGGTGCGTGTTCTGGGCTTTCCAGGAGAGCCCAGTTGCCTGGTGAGTGTTAGCCATGGCTCCTGCAGCCCCGCCGGTGCCGGTGGCCCTGGGGGGGTGTGTGTGTACCCAGCAGCGTGTGCCCAGCCCTTGCAAAGCAGTGTCCACCCCCTCATCCTGCCTGGACTTTGCTGTTGTGGGAGGGATAGGCAGCACTCCCTGCAGCTGCAGGAGGGCTCTGGGCTACAGGTGAGCACTTTCTTCATGTTTGGTTTATGTGTTCTGAGTTAAGGGTAGTCATTTAAGTAATTTTGTCATTAAAATTGCAGACCATCTCTGTGAGAAGTCTGGGGGGAAATAGACATGAGAGCGTCAAGAAGATATTTTAACATTTAAAGACAATCCTAAAAATAGATGTTTAAAAAAAAAAATTTAGAAAAAAACAAAACAACTTTCTTTTCTCATGGATATAAGTGAGGATCAACCTCTTAGAACAAAAAATGTGGAAAAAAGGCTGTGCTCTGACTGTACCAGGACAGGTGGGAATGGGAAGTCAGGAAGCTCTTAAAAATTATAGAAATTGGCAGTTTGGTTATTATAAAACATGTGACTGTAAACCATGGTTTTTTTTCTCTTTAGAAAAGTCACTTGTATTAATAAAGATGTCTAATCCCCATGTCATATTTTTAAAGCTACTGATTGTGTCTTCTCCCAGTACATTTTCTGTCCAGTAAAATCCATGAAAGTGTAGGTGTTCAGCAGCTTTGAAAAACGAGCCTTGGCCTCTACATGGGAACACACTGTCATCAGAGGTCATTTATTAATTATTGATCTAGTAAGTGGGGGTTTTCTTATTCAAATGTAATTCTTTTGCTATTTTTCTATCTATAGAAAAGGACCACTAGATTAAGGTTTAGGGTTGCTGTTTATGGGTAACCTGATCAAGTTCAGATATTGAAGTATCAGTGGTCACTAGGTTACAGCTGGTGTGGTGGTCATAATTTTGGTTTAGGTCAGCCTGAAGTAAGTGACCTATGGTCAGTGATCTAGGTGGGACTTCTAGACTGGTGCTAGCCAAATATGCAGCTGGGATTAGGTCAAGGTTTGGCAGGGGTCTGAATTTAGGATTGGAGTTACAGAAGCACATGTATGAGGGTTTTGTTTTCAGATGCACTCAGAAGTGAGAAAAGGGAAGGCAGTTGGGAGGATGTATTTATTTGACAGTGCTTTCATGTAAAATAATGCTGTGCAGATCTTCTGTGGAACTAGTATTACACGTGCCAAGTCTTGTACAAGTGACAGAAAGAAAAATGGTTTGTTTCGGAGGCCTTTTGACTTTGGACTCTCTTATTTTTATTATGTTTACGCATTTTAGCCTGGTGTTGCTGGTATTATGTAGCTGTAGAAAACATTACAGAAACCTCACATACAGGTATGGAACTACTAAATACTGAGAAGTTCCTCTGAAAGGGTAACTTATATCCTGTCAAAATTAATGTATTTTGGCTAAACCTGCTTCTTGGACTTAGTTTGTGTGTATTTGTGAGAACAGTCACTGTTTATAAGTAGGCAAAATGAGTCGTTCTAATTCAGATCTTATGTGCTGTGGCCTCATCTCCAACAACCTCTGTACCTGCAGGGAACGTCTGTTGAGAACAGAGGTAAATTGTCAGGCTGGACTTTATGATTGTTGGCCTTCAGCCGTAACTTGAGAAAAGCAACTGAAGCTTCTTTTCTACCAATAGAAGCTCAAAGTAACATAAAGCATAAGACAAGTGGCACAAGCAAGCTAAGAGTATTAGCCAGTTTGCCAGTGGCTGGCCATGAGGAGTGGCAGTGCCCTTGTGCTGAACAAATGACAAGTCTGGAGCTGGGACAGAGAAATTGTTCTTGTTCAGAAGCGCAGGACGTGATTGCAATCTGCGAGCCTGGATGTGCCAGGAGACTGACACGTGTACTCCTTTCCAGATGGGCACCCTGCAGAATGCCTCCTTCCTTCCCTTCTGCTTCTCAGTTTCATGCAGACAGTGAAGCAGCCTCATGGCATCTTCCCATTTAACTCCTCAACACCTTTCCTCCATTCTTTGTAGCTTTCCACAAACAGGCTGTGTATCAGCTGAGCAGTTTTACCTGTGCAGAAACTTTATGCCACGAGGAGAAGGTTGAGCCTAGAAGGAAATGGCCTGACACACGCTTTGGATCTGGTTGCTTGATGCATATGAGCTGACACAAGTAATTTTGTCTGTGTGTGTTACTCTCAGCACTAATCTTCACGTGACCTTTTTTTTTTTGGCTTGGCAAACCCGGCTTAGCGGATTAACAGCTGTTATTACTTCATGCTGTCACCATGCCATAAATCAAAGGCCCTAGAAAGTATTTGGGGAAAACATCTTAAAGCTTGGCTCAGCAGTAAGCTGAACAGAAACGAGATAGCAGCCCTGCTCTGCTTGTGCGATGGAAAGGATCCTCTTTCTCCATGCACCCAAGTGAGTTACAATCCGGTTTCAGTTTAGGACTCTAATACTTAGCTTATCTTTTTCTTTTAATATTTCATGTATTTTTTTAACATGGTGGGATTCCAGGCTTAAGTCTGATGGTTGGAAGAGCAGTTGGTTTGAAGACCGAAGGACATTTAGGAAGAAGATTAACACAAGCCTGTAGGCAAAGCTGCTGCGATGCTGAAATCCGCTCGGTTCTCGGAGTGTCGCCCGCGGGTTTGGGACCTTTAGGCGGGGTCGGCGATCTAACGGGAAGGGAGCGGCCGGGCTGCGCGGCTGGCGGAGCCCCCGCGGCCTGCACGACCCCCGGCTGCCGCAAAGGCACCTCCCGGCCGGGCCCCGGCCTTCGCCCGCCGGGCAGCACCTGGCGCCGCCGAGCTCCGCCCCGCCGCACCGCGCCCGCTGTCGGGACCCGCCGCTTATCGCGGCCGGGGCGGCGGCGCGGCCCTGCCCCAGCCCTTCCCTCGGCGGTCGGCGCAACAGGCAGGCAAGTGCGGGCGCTGCGGGGCCGCGCCGCAGCATGGCGGGACGGGTGGGGACCCGCCCTGGCCGGGGGGGCCGTCACAGCCCTGCCGGGGGCGAGCGGGGCCGGGGCGGCGGCCCTCGGCCCCGGGGCGGAGGGTCGGTGCCCCGCGGGGCAGCCTGCGGGCCTCGGGCTCCGCGCCGGCAGCCGAGCGCGGCCGGGGGAGCGCGGGGCCCGCTCCCGGGGCCGGGCGGGGGCAGCAGGGGCCGGGCGCGCCCGTTGCGGCCCCACAGCAGCAGGCGCGGGGCCGGGGGCTGCGGGGCCGGGGGCTGCGGGGCCGGGGGCTGCGGGGCCGGTAACGGCTTTGCTGGCGGCACCTGATCCTGAGGGCGGGCGCGGAGCTGGTGCCGGCCGTGCTGGCGCTGCCGAGTGTTTGTGCACGGGTGGAGCGGTTAAACTGTTAATCTGTGGCCAGCTGTTTAAAGAACAGTTGCAATGAACTTTACTCTCGCTAGTAGAGACTTTTCCTAACTTCGTTTCTTCCAGCCCTCTGCAGTGCATTGCTCACGCACTGGCTCCGTTGGAGTAGCCAGCCTCGAGAGAGACCCCAGAGAGGGAGGGACTGTCGTTGCCCTCAGTGTCCTGCTTCAGTTAAGCGTTTGTTCTCCACACTAGTTGTGTCTCTCGAGGCTGATTTACCGCGTATGAACGTGCAGACCCGACAGGAGAATGGCCGGTGGGGTCTGAGGATGTACCTGTGCTGGGACATCTCCTCCGCGTAGGTAACACCGCAGAATTAATTGTGAGGAGCTGCCTCCCGTGTCAGATCAGACCTGCGAGAGCAGGTTGTGTCTTAGTGCTTGGAATGAACCACTTGTGACTTGCCAGCACTGTGTTTCTGACTTCTTCATGTCTTTAGTGCACAGAGGTAAATTTTATTTACTTGTGGCCTTAACAACGTGGAGAACTGTAGCCAAAGATAACTTTTACACTTCGAGCTCGTTTTTAGGCTGGATAGTGGGTTATAGGAAGAAGTGTAGTGAATGCGGTTAGGTGGATTTTAGCTGCTGTGGTTTGGGTTCCGCGCAGAACTGGCTGAGAAACACCTGTTGAATCTGTTGTTTCCTTGTATAGAGTTTGGAATTGGTTAAAATACACAAAAATAATAAACCTATTTTCAGTAAGGTGGTTCTTCAAAGAAAAGTTTAAAAAAAAGTTGGTAACCATTTCCTCCCTCATGCTTGTAGGAAGGTCATTAATTTGTTTAAGAACAACTTCATGAAGATAGATCCTTATAGTTTTTCTTTGGCTCTTAAATGGGTATAAACCGCTACCTCTGGAAAACAGTGTTTTCTATTTTCTTTTTTTTTTTCTTTTAAACTGAAAAGTCACTATTTTTATGTTTGTACTACCTTAACCTGCTTAATGGCATTCAAGCACTAAATAATGCTGAACTCTCCTGACCAGTTTTAGCTGTAATTTTTTTTTTCTACTGCATTTTTTTCAGTATTAGACTATTTTAAAAGCATGCAAAAAAAAATAGCCTTAGAGTAAAAGGGAAAAGAGATATATGGAGGTGAGACAGTGACTGTCTACCTTCAAGGTGAGTGTGTTTGAAAAAAAAAAAAAAGGAAGCTAAAATGCTTTGAAATGTTAATTCTCCTGGTAGAAATGACATTTTTGTGGATTTATTGTGAGTTGCATCACCCTGATTTTTATGTGGTGCTAGGTGAGTTGTGCTGCAGTAGGTTACACAAGCTGCCGATGCTGTAACAAACCACTGTTCTGAAAGCATTTGTAGAACAGACTTGCCTCTCCTGGTGGCAGAACTGGTTTGAAACAGCAGAACTGTCTCTCAGGCTAAGCAGAGCCCTCGCTAAGGCAGAGAATGTGTTGTAGGCTTTACCTTTCTCGGCAGTGCTCTAAGGCTTGTATGTGGATCTTCAGTAGGAATGTGATTTCATGCTGTATAAGGCTAATACCAACCATCACGTTTTGTGGTGCAAAGTTTAAAGGTTGATGGATAAATGTGCTGTGTGTTTAAAACGGTCTTGCAAAAGCTTGAAATTTCAGCTCAGTTCAGTGGGCTAACTACAAATTTTCCCCTTTACCTTCATTTTTGTCTTGTAATTCCCCTGTTCCTTTATCTCCAGTGTCCGAAGTAGAGGGTTGATGTGCTGTTGACTGACTCAGTTGTACGACTGCTGTCTAACCTGGGAGTTTACTAGGAAGGATTTTGCTGCTCTTTTTAAAACAGCTGTCTGCAAATGACACTTCAGATTGATTGTTTCTGTATACTCTGAAACAATTTAGAAGCAACATAACACTGCATTCTCATCAATTAGACTGCTGTTTAGTTAAGGTTCGTCTTGTGTATTCTTACAAACATGATTACTTCAAAATCTGTTTGGTCAGAGAGGATAATTATGCCTTTAGTTAGCTCTACAAAAATGAAGTCTCTGTCTCTTGGTGTGGACGTGCTGTGTGTTGTCAGCCAGCAGGCCGCTGTGCCTGTTCTGTGTGTTTAACGAAAGCCAAAGCAAAACCCTGCGTTCGTGAGCTTCCGGAAACAGGGTGTCCCTCTTGAAACGGGCTCACAAACGGAAGTTGCAAAACTTACTCTTCACAATCTGCCTTGAAGAAAGCAGGACATCTCTCCATCAGGTAACATCTATTTCTAGGGCTAGAACAGCTTCCTCTCCTTGCTTGGGCAGTCTGTCCACATCTTTAAATAACTGCCTGCACTAGACAGATGATAAACAGCCTTCTAAAGTGAAACTAACTTATTCTAGAGCTGTTTTTTTAAAATTTTGAATGGGGAGGGGAAGATGTTTGCATCTTGGAAACTTCCTGTTAAAACAAAATGGTTAAAACTGTTTTTACAGTGAACACCTCTAAGACTTTCCCTCTTTGTCCTAAATTAATTGTACCGTAGGGTTTAATAATGGGACTTCATAAAGAATTTGGGGTACCTGTACATGAGGGATGTTAAAATAGCACATGAAGGTGCAGAATGAATTGCTCAACTACATCTAGTCTAGTGGAGAATTTTTGAAGCTCACCTTGGAAGACTTTCTTTAAAATATTTGAGGTTTCTAGTTTATTTTTCAAACTCCTGTCTGTAACTACCATAAATCAATTCTACCCTTTTAAACTGAAAAACTGGAATTCCTGCCTGATGACTCAAGGAATTAAACAAAGGGGAGCAGATATAGAACACAGGAAAGTCTTGTCACAAGTTGCTTTTCACAGGTTATAATGCTTACTCATTCTTTATTGGCAATGTGGCAATAAGGAACTGAATTAAAACGTGGTTATACCTGTTTTATCACTCAAAACCTAAAAACTGATATTCAGCATGTGCAAACAATGGATTTAGAACAGGAACAGCTCTTGCCTGCTGTAACAGAGGGAGGGAAATGTGGTTAACTTTGACTGTTCTGGGTAACGCAATTGCATATCCAGTGCTACAGTTCTCAAGATATCATGCTTTAAGGTTCTGGTTCTTGCTTGTGAGGTGACAGGGTGCAGCTGTAGCAAGGGGAAGTATGGGTTTCTGACCTTTGTTTCTAGCTAATTTGTTGATGTAAAAGCTAAGAGGTGACCATGGATAGAGAACTAAGTATTTTGGGTATACTCAAACATCCCAGATCTGGGAAGATGTGAGCTCTTGTTTCATTGACCTTTGTTTTCCTGTCAAGCTTAGGGCTTGCTACTTCTCCTGCAAGAGAAGATGAATACATGTGCCCTTGCTCAAAGTGCTGCAGAATATGGTGTGCTTACTCTAAGGGCTTGCACGCCTGAGGCAGCAAGGAGGGCTGTCTGATGTGTGCATATGCTGGTACATCCTAACATTAAAATACAAATGTAATGGTGTGTTTGGCTGACACATTACAGTGAGTAGAATGGCACTCAGTGTGTTCACGCAACTACCTTCTTCGGTATTTCACTGAACTACAACACCTAGCAAATTCTTGTTCCTTTTTGTGGCACTCATCTCTTCAGGATTGTAATATTGCAGCTGGAGTTACAGCGCATGTGTCGCCTGTGCTGTAGGATCAGATGCACTTTCTTGGCACGATAACCAGAAAACGTTCTTATGCTTTGTTAGAATTCATTTGCTTGTGTGAAATTTCAGTTTTGTGGCAGAGGCCATGATTGACTTTGTTTTTTCTTTTTTCTTCCACAAACTGATTACAGTCCACTAGCAAATTAGTGGTTTAGATGCAACAAAGGTCTAGTATTATCATTTTTTCCTTGAAGACTCATCCAAGCATATAAGTAAATACAAATTCTACCTTCTGTAACAATTACAGGTGCCTTTCCTTATCTTGTAGCTTCCCACTGACTGAAAGATGTCAGCAGCTGGAGTAGTGTCCTCCTGTTCCCATCTCCGTCCTGGAGTATGGCTGCTGAAACCAGGAATGCAGAAGATGAGCTCCTTCGGCTTCCATACAGCAGCCAGGTGTGCTGCCAAGGATTATTACGAAGTACTTGTGTTGGGTGGAGGCACTGGTGGAATCACCATGAGTGCTCGGATGAAGAGGAAAGTGGGGGCAGGAAATGTGGCTGTTGTTGAGCCAAGTCAGGTAAGTCTTTCTCAGCTGTAAAGCATTGAAAAGAATAAGTGTTTTGCATATGTGACTAGAATGGTCTGCGTCTCATCCCTCTCCAACCCCATGTGTTTTTATCTGTGGAGAGGAAGCCCACTAGCCATCTTTTAGAAGGCTTTGCATGAAATTCGTTGCTCCGTGATAGAGATGCATACGCCCTTCCAGCTTTGTCATGCAAAACTCTTGGTTATTTATACAGCTTCTTTGGTTAAGAATAATACAGTGTTAAGAGGACATTGCTTTCTGTTTGGAGTGATGTGCCTTCATCTTAAAGTCCCTTTAAAACAGTTCTTAAATGTCCATTTGAACATTTCTTTCAGACTCATTACTATCAGCCACTGTGGACCCTGGTTGGTGGTGGTGCAAAACAGCTGGCGACTTCTGCCCGTCCAACAGAAAGTGTCATGCCTAAAGGTGTTGAGTGGATCAAATCTCGAGTTACAGCACTGGATCCAGATAAAAACTGTGTCTGGCTGGAAAATGATACCAAGGTAATAATGTTAAAAAAAAAAAAAAAAAAAATTGTTCTTAATCTCTTATTCTACATCCTGAGTTGTCTGCCCACCTCCTGCAGATCCCCTTGGTACTGCCTATCGAGCAGGACCTTTCTCCGGCATCTAGGAGGCCAGGCAATTCCACTTAGTCTTAAGAGAAGTACCTGATCCTAAAATCTGTTTCTAATAAAAATTGTTGTAGATAACTAAATTAGAATAACATCAACTTAAAATATCATTATTGTAAGTCTTTTCCCTGTTTACAGTGATCTGAACACAAAAGATAGAATTTTTTGCACCCAGCACTTGGCTTTGTGTATAGCAAAGGCTGTGTGTATAACTCATAACGCAGTTAGCATTTTAACTATAAATTATTCTTAGAGATTAACTTTTACGTTACTAATGCTTGCTGTTTCTCCTTCCCTTATGACACTGTTGCTGTCAGATAACTTAAATTTGCTTTGAGGTTTTTGTCTAAAATACTTTTTTTGTTTCCCTTACACAACAGATATCTTACAAGTATCTGATAATTGCCCTTGGGATTAGTCTGCATTATGAAAAGGTATTTGTTTTACAGTAATCATGTTTTTACTAGTTGTAATGGCATCATGTACCCTTATGATTCTTTAAAGTAAATTACTTTTCAGTACACTTTTTTTTACTGCAAGATACTGAATACTAATACAAATGAAAGAGACAGAAGACAGCGTAATGATTTTACAGAGATCTGCAGAAGGAGTAATAACTCAAATTACCCTTGGGAGGGTCTTTAAGACAACTTTGTTGCATCTCTGAGAATATCAGCAGGTGGGGCAGCAAGTTAAATCTAGAACTTAGAGGCAGTCTGTAATAATGAGATAATAAGGTATGCTGACTGTAGTCCAAAGCATCTCTAATGTTGACAGAAGTGAGAAACACACGGCAGTCAATAAAATCTGTCCTACAGAATTAATTTGACCCACCCTCACCTTTCTTAAAGGGTGCACTTCAGAAGGAACCAGCTGAGTCACCACACTTGTGGTAACTGGGGGGTCCCACCTGGGGCCCTTCCAATCTATTAGGTTTTCTGTATAAACAGAAACTTTATACAGTGGCTCTCAGAGGAAAATGTTAATACTCTTGTGTGGCACAAGAATGATCATAGCAATATGGAGGAGGAAAACACAAAGGCAAGATGTCTGAATGACTGAGTCTTGTGGTTTTAACCTAAGTATGATATAGTACCTGATAATATATTTGAGTATCTCTTTGAAAAGCTCCCAAGGCATCTGTAAAGCAAGAACTAGTCTTAGTTAACTATAGTCACACCAGATAAATTCTGATGCTTAGATCAGTGGAATGAGGAGAGTGTTCAGTGACCTTCTAAGTCTTCATATATATCTCTTCAGTACAACCTGTTGAAACTAAATTCAGTAGTAGAAGCCATGTAATACAGCTCATCACTATCACTCTGAGGGGAATAAAATTCATAATAACAGATGTATATGGCTTTAGAACAAAAGTGGCCAGTTTAAAAAGAAGGCTGGTTTCTCTTATTTATCTTCACCAACAGCATGCTTTCTGGTGTAGACTGTAACATCCCAAACACATGCAGTGCATGGAACACGACTCCATATTCTCACAGAATTTCTGCAAACCATTAGTTTGAAATGTGGACAACTCCCTTTCTCACAAGCAGATGCTCAGGCATAGTAGGGAAATAAATACTGGAGATGGTTGAGTTAAAACAAAATAACCCTAGGAAAGGCAGGTATCTGCAACTGACTACTGAAAAGTTTCATTCAGTTTATAAATTTTTATAATGCCTTTTTTTTTTTCATGATTTTTACTTACAGTGATGTGGCGGGGAGTTTATGTATTCTTGCTCTGAATGTCATGCACTTGTCTACAAAAACCTGGGTCTGAGTCTGCACTGAACACTTATGCTACAGATGTTGCAGACCAGAGTAATTTCAGTAAATGTTAAATTGTCTACTAAATTCTAATGGAAATATCTGTTCGATTGTGAGGCTTTTATTTTCAAAAATGTCAACTAGCAAGTATGTATGGGTTTTCTTTTTTGCTAGAGGCTTCTTAAATACCTATTTTTCAAGTCTGCATTTAATACTTGATGATGATGACAAAACTTTTGCCATCTGTACTTTAAACCTTAATTTCATTTTCTTAGATCAAAGGCTTGCCTGAGGGTTTTCATCACCCTAAAATAGGTTCCAATTATTCAGTTCTTACGGTAGAGAAAACATGGAAAGCCTTACAAGATTTCAAGGAAGGAAATGCTATCTTCACTTTTCCAAATACTCCAGTCAAGTGTGCAGGGGCTCCTCAGAAGATCATGTATTTATCAGAAGCCTACTGGAGGAAAGTAAGTATTTTATTCTCTCTGTCAGTGCTTGTTCCCACAGTTGGAAGGCAGGCTTGTTCTAAGGGGTTCGTATTATCTTTAAAACAAATAAAAACCACACGAGAGCAATGTGACTCAGGATTATTAATAGAGAAAGCAATGCAGCCACTTTAATTTATCATTGTATAATAAATGAAGCTAACTGAATTGTACATAAATATTTAGCATATATTTAATACTGGAGAAACTTGTAGAATTCAGGAACCATAAGGAAAGAACTGCTTATCCTGCTTCTGGTGAGCTACAGATACAACTGTTCTCAGCCTAATTTATAACTGCAGGTGGTGCACTGAAATAATGCTGGCTGGAGTTAAGTAATTCTTGTTACTTCGGGTACTTAATACCTGTTGTCTTTCTGCTAGTCTGAAAAGTGGTTATGCTTCCTCCTTGTGGATCGCTGTCTCAGCATGGGGAGGAATCTTAGCCAGGCTGATAAAGCAAGCTTGGCATAAACAAAAGACAACTTCCAGTGGAAGTGTCAGGCTTCATATGTGTTTAAGTTTCATGAGCTATCCACTGGGCGAGTATCTGAATAATGCATAGAAGTGAAGGTTTCAGAAAGCTCTGTGATGCTGAGCTGCTACGGGTGCTTAACCTGCATACAGCAGTTGCTCCGTGGAGTGCAGCCACCTCTTCCCAACTAGCAATTTGTGGGGGGTGTCTTCAGTACCTCCCTCAGAAAGGGCAAAGATTATCTTCTCTAGCTTCTAAGATGGTGTGAAATAGCTGTGCCTTGGGAATTGTAATGTTAATACTTCACTAGCCATTGAACTGCATTAATAGCTCTATCAGCTCTTCAGTAGTGCAGCATAGTTCTTTTGTCTCAGCTAGCTTGCCACAGTTGTTTAATAGGAAAGGCTAATGTGATCTCTCTGTCCAGACAGGAAGACGTTCCAAAGCAAACATAATGTTCAACACTTCACTTGGTGTCATTTTTGGTGTTAAGAAGTATGCTGATGCATTGCTTGAAATAATAAAGGAGAGGAATATCACTGTTAACTATAAACGCAACCTTGTAGAAGTTCGAGCCGACAAGCAGGAAGCTGTGTTTGAAAACTTAGACAAACCTGGAGTGACTGAAGTTCATCAGGTCAGCTTTCAGACCTGTAGTTTGGTCTTATTTCTTTTCCTTGTATATTGTAATATAACTGCCACGCTGTAATAACATTATGTCTGCTTTGTTGTATACTGCCCTTTCCTCCTGAGAGTACCATCTCTAACTTTAGCAGAAGATTAAAAAGTTTGAAACTAAGGTGGGGAGAAGAAAAAAATATTTCATAAACCATAGCTGGAGTCCTGCATGCCTTGTTAGTATAACTTGGTAATGTCTCAGATGTGTATGGCAGAAGGCAGATTGCTCTTACGCCAGTCTAAATGGAGTTGCCTAGTAAGGTTCATGTTAGTAAAAGGATGCACTTCAAATTTGAGAGCAAATTTTCATTCTATATACTTGTATTTTTGAAAAACCAACCAACCAAGAAAACCCCTCTCCACTGATTGCCTTCTATCACCACAGGTATGATTTGCTCTGATAAAGTAGCCACTGAGTGCCTTTTCTTTGTCTAGTATGAAATGCTTCATGTCACACCCCCAATGGGGCCACCTGATGTACTCATCAACAGTCCCGTCTCGGATGCAATTGGCTGGGTGGATGTAGATAAGGAAACTCTACAACACAAAAAGTATCCTAATGTATTTGGTATTGGAGACTGCACCAACCTTCCAACATCAAAAACTGCTGCAGCTGTAGGTAAAGTTGTGTGTGTGTGTGTAATGAAAAGTGTGGGAGTGTCAGTAAGCTTTCTGTTTAGTTAGTTACTCCTGAGGTCTTGACTTCAACTATTTCCAGCTTTCAGAAAGACCCCAGTCTCCTAGGCTAATTAACTACAGACCATGCTGATGCCATTAACCCACAATTCTCTTATTCCAGATGCCTCACAGATGAACTAATTCTATTTTCTGTGTTGACAGAATGACTAAAATGAGCGTGCTGCTCTTGCATTCCGTCACCATTCAGTAACAAAACTTTCTGCTCTATCTTAGTGGCTCATGCATATGTGTCAGCTAACTGATAAGTCACTATTGAAGAACCACATCTTCTGTACTTGTAGCTACAGGGTCCAATATAAAAACACTTTAGGCATACGGTTTCACAACTGAAAAAAAGAAGGCAAATAAGAGGGTGGAAAAAAGAAAGGCTGTACAATATGTTACTGGTGTGGGGAAAAGGGCTATCCAGTATGTTATTGGTGTAACTTGGAGAACAGTATAGTCAACTGCTCCAGCAAACACTTTCCTTACAGCACTTGAAACAAAACTTCACTGTGTCAGAATCTTAGTGTTTGGGAAGACTGAACAGATATAATGTGGCATAGGAGAATGGGCAGAGGCTAAAAACGTACAGCTCAAGTTGCATTAAGCTTTAGCATGTTGGAAACAGTGAGGGCAAAGCATTATTCCACATTTTTTTTATTGCCAAGAACTGTAAACTTCCCAAACTGATTTGCCATGCAAGTTCAGTTACTGCTGAATTGTCTGACAAAATGCCTAGCTGCTAGTGTTTGCTCTTGTAATGACAATCATTGCTGCCTTAAACAAAGCCTTATTACACTCTCTTTTTTTTTCTTTTTTATATAGCTGCCCAGTCTGGAGTACTTGATAAAACTATTTCCCTGGTAATGAAGAACCAGCTGCCAACTAAAAAGGTACCTACAGATCTTGTCCTGGGGAGAAGTAATCCTGAATGTTTTCTCTATTCTTATGCAGGAAGTCTTGCAAACAGCTAAACTGTGTGAACCGGAAGGCAGGACAACCAACAGTTGGGGTGCTAAATGGCAAAATATTGTATGTCATCTAGTCATTTAGTTGCACAATTTTTCTTCTTGACACGGTGGTTAAAAATAGTATGTATTCAATTCTCTGACTTTTGAGTTGAAAGGTTTTTAAAGGCTGATCAGTTTGGGTTCTTCACCAGTGCAAGTGACTTTAATTTGAACTGTTGCCTAGTATAAGCCTTACTCCAGGAAAACCCTTGCACGACGTTAAACTTGTTTCCCCTGTACAGAACATGATCTTTCAAGGAGTTAAACTGGAAGGTTTTGCACTGCAGATGTTAAGCTTACAACTACGTTCAAATTTCTCTTTGAGACTTGGCTTTCATTTTACATATGGCTTCTGAATTAATATCCTTTGGGGCACTAATCTGAATATCATCATCCTGCAATCTTCTGGAAATTCTTGCAACTGGATTCTATTGCTTATAGACTGTCTCTTTAAGCCCACACCAGCTCTCATTCTGATCTACTGATCGCCTATTCTGCTGGTTACAATAATAACCAGCAATTAATGACACAAAGCCCTCTTGTTCTAGGTTAGTTCTAACTTAAATAATGTTACTAAGCAAGTCTACAATCCGTTTGAAATAAAATGGCTTAGTATTAGTTATTAAACCAATATTGGCTTAGCAGCATTCTAAACTTGCTGGTATTAGCACTGTAAAAGCAGAAACCTCATAGCAATTTATTTTGAAATATGAATGTTAACCATATGGCTTGTAATACCTCAGCATTCTGGCTTTACTCGGATTACTGAAAGGGGCTATTTTTCATTGCAGTATGATGGATATACTTCCTGCCCACTCGTAACGGGCTACAACAAGGTGATTCTAGCAGAATTTGACTATGATGCTCAGCCTTTGGAGACTTTTCCCATTGACCAGAGCAAGGAGAGAGTAACCATGTACCATATGAAAGCTGATATGATGCCTTTTCTCTATTGGAACGCACTACTTAAGTAAGTATTTCAGTTCTGAGCAGGCAGAGCTGTTGTGACCATTCAGAAGAAAGCCAGGTACAGCTCCCAGTTCTGGCTTACTTCCTTAAAATAGAAGCAAATGAACTGCACCCTTAGTCACAACTAAGACCTTGACTTTCAGAGGATTTGGGGAACTTTGCTATGAACAGGGGCTTGTTCAAACATAACAGGGTTGAATTGTACAGAAGGAAAACCTCCCTGAAGCAAAGATGTTTTTATCCAAAACAAACCCCTTAACACTTACATCCTGCAAATATAGTATCTTATGGGAGTAAAACAAAACCACTCCTCACCCCCTACTTTGATAGTACATATAGAAAACTTGATGAAAAATCTTTCTGTTTCTAGGGGATACTGGGGAGGACCAGCTCCTGTCAGGAAGCTAATGCATCTGGGCTTGAAGTAACTGCTGCTTCTCTGGGTTGGACAAGCCTTTTTGAAGAGAAAGGACTGGTTGCAGAATAGATCAATACATACCTATCCACTTATTTGTAAAATCAAGCTTTTGTCCTAAATTCACTTTTCCTCCTACTAGGAATTTAGCCTTTGTAGGCTCTTTCACTGCTTTATGTAAACTAATGCCTTAAACTACTTCTGTCTATACCCAGGAGCTTGAATTTGCATTAAGCTACAAGACACTACTGCAGCCTTGTGATCAATTTTAAAGCTGTTATATATGTAAAATTTTCTCCCTGACTAAACTGAGTTATCTGCCTGTGAAATCAGTGTAAACTGAATTATCTACATCTGAGATCAGTGTGTACAGTGGATTTAACACAATGCCATGCTGGTAAAATAGCCTGAAAAGCCCCTGTTCTCTCTTTGATGAAGAAATTAGAATTGATTTTGCTCTTCAGAAGGAAGCATCTTGCTGCTTAATTAGACGGACTACAGAAACTGATGGTCAGTGAAAGAATTCAAAGCAGTATATGTGTGTGTATATATACACATACACACCCTCTCAGGGGAGAGTTGTGCCACTTCACATCAGTTCTATCATAGTTTATGCTCACAGGTTAAGAGCACTGTGAAAAGAATTCCCAATAGACTAGACACTGGGAGAAGACTGAGATCACCTGAGGCCCCATACTAGCCTGAAGCACAAATTAAGATGACAGACAGGGGGGAAGTGCTTTTTAATTATGACCATATGAACAAAGTCAAATTTAAGAGTTGAGAGTCTTCACAGAAGCTGGAACTTTAGTGGCAGTCAGGCAGACAGCAGGGAGCAAACAGGAATTGTCTTCAGTCACAAGAATCAACAGCAACAGCTTATTTCTAAACAGAAAGATAAACATGAACACATTTCAGGTTACAGTTTCATGCTTTTTCAACATTGCAACTCAAAGGCAACCCTTTTAATGGCTATAAGCATGAACATGTACCTGCATGTTAAGTAATTCTTCAATCTTATTCTGGATCTGTCCATACACATCATTAAACAGCTCCTCCTTTGATTTCGTTCCATTCAAGTGTACTTTAAGAAAGTGAAATACAAGCTATAACAATGTTTCTGTAACCCTGACAGATCCTAATCTAAAGGATATGCACTTGACTGGTATCAAAGAAATAGACTCCATCCACCTGCTTCAACTCCTCTCATGCACTTAACTAGTACTTATATCCCAGGTTTGAAAAGCACTCATAAAAAAACCTTTCAGTGCTCTTGTCATTAAAGACTTACCCACATCAACTCCAAGATCTTCCATTATCTTCCTGTGCTTTACATACATAGGCCAAACGTGGCCATCAAACAATCCAGGTGGATCTGGTACAGTGTAATTTCTTGAACTATAAATTAAGACATTGTTATTCAAGAGTAGCCTAATTACAGTTTAGGGAAATGAAAAATAATTCATGCCATTTTTCTACATGCTAGCCTGAGCCTGTTGCCTCCAGTGCAGTTTCTGGGCTTATCAGAAGTCAGTATTTAGTATAAGCTACAAGCATAAAGATACCCCAAAAAAAGTTGGAATTTGATGTTCAGGTCTGAAGTGCCCAAGGTGCAAAAAGAATTCCCACAACAGACTGATCTTAATACTGATGAACAGCCTTATCTTAGAGCTTCAGCAGAACTTGGGTGAAATAGCTGTCTGCTTCTCCCTCTGAAACGTAACTTAGAATGTTTCATTTGTATTAAGAACAGTGTATATGTACAACAACGCAGCCAAATATAAAACCCCAGGTTAGTTCAAAGCCTAGGAACCATACCACTGTAAAACAAGAAGGGGAGAAAGCCTGTTGAAAGATCTGTGCTGAAACTGAGATTATCACATACACCGGTTCCAGTAGGAAGCTTTTGGGATGGTTTGGTAAAGGAAACTACAGCCCTCTAACACAACAGCTGTATTAGTGTTTATCCTTTCTTATCTAAAAGCTTCAGACAACATCTTGAACGGAGTAAGATGTTATTGGGCTAGCAAGGGAACTTGGAAAGATGGACTTGCCTTCTTCTCCTTTTGCACTCTTCGTATGGAATGGAAAGAAAATATCGGTGGTGGAATACATCAATCAGTGGCCTGAAAGAGATTAAGTTTGGTTACAGGTAGACTGATTAACAGCAAGAAATGGAAAGGTAAAATATCCATTTCCTGTATCTAGAGCTGTCTTCAGACTTAGGACACCTGAGCTCACCAGCAGTCAATACTAGCTGCTAACTCCTGGTTTAGGAGAGGTCTTTTTAGTCCCTTAGCCTGTCATGTAAACTCAGATAAAAATCAGAACAGATGTAAGTCACACTTGATTACCTGTAGGTGTAAAGTAGGAAGCCTTCAACAATAAGAATGTGGATTGTTTCATCTCCTCCCTCCTTATCTTGTAAGATTTGGGCATCCAGTGTGTTGTTGATCCCATGGGAACGTTCAAACTTGACTGGGTTTTTTATCCAAGCGTTTATGGTACTCATCATAGCTTCCATATCTAATGCACTAATCACTAAGACAAAACAGACGGCTATCATTAAGCAGTAATTAAGTATCATCTAGTAATAGAGTCAGTACAAAAAAGTGCACAGAAAGGATCAAAACAATTCAAGTTTTTGAGTTACACTTTGACAACACTGCAGCAGAGCCTTACCATCATACTGTTTAAACCCATCTTCAACTTCTATTTCATCTTGGGGCTGAAACAGTGATAAGAAAAAAACTGCTTGGTCAGCACAGCTACTGGGAACCTTGATACCGCTTTCAAAGCAAAATTCAAGATTCAAACCCCGAAGCTACAAAGAGAAATCTTAACCCTCCACCAGTTTTCTTTTCATGCAGATAAGAAGCGGTAGTAACAAGACTAAGATAACATAGCCCGCTCCTCTATCATCCCACCAGCACAAACACAACACGTAGCACTCCAGGAAAATGGGAAGTCACCGGGACATGTCAGAGCGCAGGTTTATCCCCCAGCCGCGCCGCCAACCCAGCCAAGCAGCGCGGAGGAGCCGCGGCAGACGGGGCGGGGAGGCCACGGGAGCTGGGGAAGCGGCGGAAGCACGCGGGGGTCACCCCTCGCCCTCCACGCCCCGCTCCCGGCCCGCAGAGGGGCGGCCGGGCGCCCGCCTCACCTTGAAGAAGTCATCCTGGTGCACCACGCTGCAGTTGGGCAGGGCCTGCATCAGCTTGCGGGTGAGGGTGGTCTTGCCGCCGTTGGTGACCCTGCGGCGAGAGCCCTCCGCCGTCGGGAAGCGCCGCGGGGCACACGGGCCCCGCCCCGCCTCCCCCCACACCCCCCGCGCCCGCCGCGCTCGCGCCACTGCGGCAGCGGCACGAGGAGGGCCGGGTGGGGGCGGGATGCGCGCCCGGGCCCGGCCCGGTACCCCGGCGGCCGCCCTCTCCCCCCGGCCCGGCCCGGCCCGCGGCTCTCACCCGCCGATGCCGATGATGATGTTCATGGCGCGGCCGGCAGCCGCCCGGCCCGACTCCTGCAGCCTGTTCCTGAGGGGGCGGGACGGGGACCCGGGGTCTCCGGTACCGGCCGCCTACGTGCCTGAGCCGGGACCCGGGGAAGGGGGAAGAGAGGGGCCGGAGAAAGAGGAGAAGGTAGAAGGGGGAGAGACCTAACGTCAACTGCCGGGCAGCGCCATGGCGGGAGGAGCAGGGAGCAGCAGCAGAGCTGGTCCGCGCCGCACCAGAGCGCTCCGCAAAGGGAGGCCGACACCCGCTGCATGGGGCTTCCCCTCGCGCTCCTGCGCGCCCATTGGGCGGCTGCCACCGCCGCCGCAGCCAATGGAGAGCGCGCAACGCGGACGCCTCGAGGCTATTGGGTGAAGCGCGTTCAATCACTCCCGGCAGCGTTACGGCGCGGCCGTCCGGCGGCGCTGATTGGCCGTCGCGCCGGGGGAGGGCAGTGCGCCAGTGGCAGCAGCGTCACGCCCTTGGGGGAGGCAGCGCGTGTGGGTGCCCGGCGGTGCGCGCGCCTCTGGCCCTGAGGGGTGCGGGGCCGCTGAGCGGGGCCGGGGCCGTTACGGGGCTCCGGCGGCCGTTACGGGGCTCCGGCGGCCGTTACGGGGCTCCGGCGGCAGGGGCCGCTCGGGGCGTGGTGCCTGGCGGCAGGCGGCCCCCGCCGGGGGGTGCTCCCAGCCCCATTACGCCGGGGCCGCTGGTCACCGCACCGAGCCGTTAACGCGCCCCTCCGAAAGGCCCCAGCGGGCTCTTAGCCCTCCGCTCCAGATACCGGCCCCGGTTTTCGGTAGCGAGGCGCTGCGATCGCTCCCAGCGCCTCGCCCCGCTGGCGGCGGGCGGCCGGGCGAAGGCCGCCGTCCTGCTGCGGCCGCCCGGAGGGCCACGGCGGAGAGGGAATAGGCCCCGGGCCGGGCCAGCCGGGCATCGCCTCCCCCGGGGCGTGACTCGGTAAGGCAGGGCTGCTCGGAGCGGGACGAGCTGGGGGAATCGTGCGAGCGGTGAGGTTCGCTCTGTGGCGGGGTGACCCCTGCAGTATTCCGGAGTAAAATGCGCCAGCAGTTGCGCAAGCATCTTCTGCGTTCAAGGTCAAAATCTGTCTTTAGGCCATCAAATCAGGGAGTTTTAACAGACATATAGAAATTTGTCCGGGAAACTTTATATGGAGAGTTTGCCTTGTGGAATCCCCCAGGTCTCACAAGGGCACTGCCCTGCTCCTTTCACCGGAGGAGCACACACACCTCCCCGGGGTTGTGTTTGTCCCCTGCCAGTGCTTGGACTCCGTGGGACTGGAAACCGCCGTGCCTGAGGGACTTTACCTCTTCTTGTTAAGGCTTTTTCCCTTCTATGAAGAAATAAAATTTACAGTCGCTGCCTTCTTTTTTTTTAATTTTAATCTGAGTTTATTTTTAGTAACATTAAATTCCATCATTTACAAGCTGGTAACTCCATTCAACATGTTTACAATACCAGTGGTTGGTGTGTTGCCAACTATTCAGTTTGCTTCTCATCTTTCTGTGATTTTTTTACTAATTTTCTTTTGGTAAGGCTTCAGGAAAATCTCGGTTGATTTCTCTCACAGTTACTTTTAAACTTAAAAACAGAACACATAATTTGGTCTCTTGACTTCTTTTTTGAGGGGGAACAGTATGTTAGAAATGCATTGATTTCATTTTGTGACTAAGCTCGTTTCCACTTTTGAAATAGAGGAGCTGCCTTGGTGGGGTTTTTGGGGGGGCGTTTGGTTTGTTTTCTTTTTTCAAATGTGTGTGTCTACTTCGCTTTTAAAAGGAGAAGTTTAAAATCTCAGAGACTACACCCAAATTCCTTAGATTAACAATACAACACTACCAACGCACCTAGAGTAATGGAGGTCTCGGGTTAAACCCTAGCTGTGAAGCTTCAAGATGGCAGAATGCCAATATATCATCATACTACATAATTTTATGATGTAGTTTGAGGACTACATCTCAAACTAAATTTGTGATCTGTCAGGATGCTACTTCTAAGCAGTTAAGCTCACTCTACAGCAGGATTTCAGCTGTTCAACTCCAAGGTTCTTCCAAAGTCACTGGTTTTTACTCTTCACCTTTCACCAAGCAAGATGCACTCATCAAGTTTCATGCTCAAAACTAGTTTTTGATCTAGAAATACTGTCTTTTACCATGCCTTGCCATTCAAATATGTAAACATACAACTGTTCAGATAACAATGTAAATATCAAATGAGCAAAGTAAGGATAATGAACAAACTAGAAGCACAATGTTTTTTAGAAAGGCAATTAGGCTGAAATACGCTTCTCTCACCAGTTCAGTACTGACAGAGCTGGAGTGAAAATAATGACAACTGGACTCAAAAGTTATGACAATTTAACAACTTGGCTGAGGCAGGATGACGGTAGCCTATGGCTGATGTGTGATAGATAATTTTACACTAACTTTGCACTCATTGTCTTTCACTAACAGCTCGGGGTCAAGGACTTGTCATCGTCAGACCTTGAGTCTCAAGGCCAATTGTGGAGAATAGATATATTTAGTGATGTTATTTATCAGGATTACCATGTATCTCTCATGTCTATGGGAAGGGAGACTTCTCTGAATCAGGCAAACGTTTTCCACTTTACATAGAGCCGATACTTTGTAAGTAAAACACAAGAATATTTTTAACACTTTTTAATATACAGCAATGGTATAACAAATGGAATGTTATGCTCAGTAAAGTGTATCTAAACATTCATAAAGCTCTCGGGTGCTTTAAGGCTACGGGCTCTAGAATGGCTGTGCGTCCTGCCCATCGCATTCAACATCTGTGTCTGCGCGTGCTAGCCATTTCCCTGGCCCTTTGTCTCTCTCTCTCCTCGATGATACTGCTGCTGTGGTGAAAAATAGAGAGAAAGAACAACAGGATATTGTCCAGTTCTGGTCTGTGTGCCAACAGTGACAAAATGTTGTTTTCTCCTCAGTTTGGGGATTCTTATTGGCTTTTATTAGTCCTGGGTGAGCCTGAACACATTAAGATGTTTTTCAAATTCTCCCAGTTAGTGTGGAAACCTTGAGTCTGGGGGGTGGGAAGGTGGTGTCCCATGCCCCAGCACAGACATTCCTGCCCTGGAGGATGATACTGTGACTCATGCAGAGGAAAAGAAGAGTTCTGTTGTAAAACACAACAGGAAGACATCCAGCGCTGCTGTGTGCCAGGAGGACACCTGCAGAGCTGCCGCAGGGGTGGAAGTGAGCCACAGGCTGTATGGATAGTGCTGAGAAAACTGCACGGCTGCATAAATCTGACGCCAAACTAGGCTGCTATTTTTGGTTTCTGTTCTGCTTTTCTGACACCTGTAGGTAAGCGTGAAGTGTACAACAGACGTCTGCAGCGCTTTACAGAGCGAAGGAGCCGTCGCAGGGTATGGGATCACAGCGAAGCGTTCTTGTTTAGCAATCAGGATTCATTATAACCCAGGAATATGAACTGTAAACACGCCGGAGTTGCCAAGACAGGAGCTGGCTGTGTGTCAGCGCTTGAATGAGGACGTACCATCCCGCTGGGGCTCCCCAGGAGCAGCAGGTAACACCCAGGTACACAAGGAGCCCCATGGAAGTAGGTGGCCAAACGCTGGGGGGTACAGTGGGAGGGAGGAGAGTAGGTGTTCAGCCGTTATTCTGGGGTGGGGATGTTTCTCTAATTCGATGCTCATCTCAGTCTGCTGTCGAATTTGGTATTAGTGTACAGTGACACACTTTGATTTTTAAGAAAATCTTAGCTTTGATACAGTCTCCTTAACGTAAACTCCAAAAATTTGCAACTAATGTGAAGTGTAGGCAAAAGCTTCATCTTCTGCCAGTGGGCCACTGTCCCTTCTTTGCTGTAGCCAAACAAGGCATTAGTGGTGATAAAGACCGTTGTGTGAGGTGAAAAATGTTAATTGAGCCAGATAATGAGTTGCATTAAAACCACCCAGGATAAAATGGAATAATATGTGACACATTCTGCAGTAATGTAGCGTATAGGCCACCTAAAGCTAAGAGCCAAACATCACAAACACTTTGAAAGATAAATGGCAGAAATTTAAAAAATCTGTTTGAAGTGTAAGAAGTGATGGAAAATCACAAAGGTGAAGGGAATTGATGTGCTAATTACATAATTGTGGGGCTATGTAAAAAATGCCTGTGAAGGGGTTGGCTTACGCTCTTTGGTTGTAAAGACTTGAGTGCGAGTTCAGAAAGATTGGATTAATGAAGCTGTAACTTCTGTTAAACTGTAAGCTTTTTTTAAAAAGCCCAACCTTTTTATAAATTAACATGTTACAATATTGTTTTAATGATCTGGCGTATTACAAAGTTTATGGGAAAGATTATAGCCCTGGGTTTGATTTGAAGGAAGATATTTTTTTAAAAAGTCAGTAACAAATAAAAACTTGGTTTTCATGATAGCTTCAGGGCACTTAAGGTCAGTGAGTTTCCTGGTTGTGTCTCTAGTTCAGGAGTGCTGTATTAATAGTTCCACATTCTGTGAAGCTCTAGGATCTGTTGAATGATTTCTGTTGCTGTTACACAAAGCTCTTTTTTTCTCTTTTAAGGGCATTTTGGAGTTGTAGAATACTCTTTATGGTGAGCTTTTTCTATGTCTGAGAAGAGTAACTATATCAGATTTAAGAAGGAATCATTATTTTGCATCAGTTTGTGAACGTTAAGCGTTTAATATGTTGTGCTTCCAAGCAACGTTCTTACAAGATACTAAATAGTTCATTGGCTAGCTCTGCTTACAACCAGATCGCAGACTGTTAAAGAGGGCCTGACTTAATTCTAGTATTGGTTTTACTGTGCTTTTGTGAAGAAATGCAAACTTAGACTACTGTCTCTCTGTGAGTAAACATGCAGCGTTCTTAACCCTGATTTCAGATGTGAATATACTGATTTTAAATTGATGCTACTTTTCTGTCCAAGTATGTTTTAAGAATTTTAAAGCCTTGTTTTAGTTCGCTGAAGTGTCTATTTCTCATTAACTGTTATAAGACTTTGATACATTTTAGTATAAATTTAAATAGTGATCTCTTTGCAGGTATACTCATCAGATGCTTTCTGTGATCTTTACCAGTGAATCTGCACAAGCATTTCCTTCCTAAGCTCACTTTAGGAGCTGCATATTGGTCCTCATCCTGCTTTAAGTCCCAGTGAAATAATTACATTTAACAAGGCCTTATTACCTGCTGAAAAAATAAAATGACTGAATTCCTGGTTTGTTTTAATTGGTGCAATGGTGAACAGCCCCAGCCGGTAGGTAGATGCACAACTGCCATCCTTTATCAGATCTGAAATTTTGTCTTTTATGTGGAAAATGCTTTCATTGTCATGTTGTTTCGATTAGTTTGGGCTAAGTAATGCAAATGCTAAAACCAGACCTGTTAAACTGTGTTTAAATTATGTGTGTTTCGCTAGAAACTTTGGTCACATGACTGCAGTTCTCAGGCCCTGACTTTCCAACATTAAAGTTTTTGCTAAAATTCAATTAGCAGTAATAAAAGCAACTTTGACCCTCTTTTACTGCAGTCTTGAAACTTCAGCCTGGTTGCCATGAGGTGTCATTAGGGGTCAGTACTGACTGTCTGGTTTTTTTTTTTATCTCAGCTGCTTGTTTCTGTCTGAAAGCTGTTCGTGTTTTCTGACTAGAGACCTAAGATACCTTCTTTCTTGTAGAAGAGGCGTCGGAGACTGGACCGCAATATGATAGGAGAGCCCATGAACTTTGTACACACTGCGCATGTTGGGGCAAGAGAGATGAGTAGTGACTATTCATCAGTAAGTGTGCACCTCTTGGATAAGCAGAAATCTCTGCTCAGTGACCTGTAGAGCAGGTAGCTAATAAAATTCTAGATAATTGTAAAAGAGAGAAAAAATTGACTTTTTTTTAATCATTAGAATAGCATCAGAACAGAATTATCCTTTAGTTTGTAAACATAAGATACATTCAGCAAGAAGTGTTCATTTTCCCGGTGTCTTTACATATGATAGGAACCTTTTGGACAAGGATTCTGTGGATGCACTTGATATTAGGTCCAGGTAACACATCAGCTTGAAGTCAAAGCTGTGCCAGGGTGGGGAATGTAACAATAAGTGCATCTTGCATAGCAAGATTCATCTCATGCACTGACTTAAAACAGTCTTTAACGATCCTGGGTTCAGTTGTTATTTCCCCTTACTACTGTTGGGACCCAGCACTGTAAACATATGGCTCACCTGCCTCTTCAAGTTGCTGCTTTTAGTAATTGCTCTGCCAACCGGAATTTGAGGTGTGTGTTCTAATAAACTTTTTTCCTAGGCTGTTTCAATTCAGGACCACATGAAGTCTAAAGGTGGCTACACAAATGGCACTTCTGCAACTGTTGAGATATAGGAAACTGAGAGGAGGCTGACATCTGCTCTGTCTCATGAGGACCCCCTGGACTGTGCTTTCATATTCTCTAAAACCTCTTTATCATGGAGTAGAGAGACTTCTTGAATTATAAATAGGTCAGTGCAAATGTTGGTGTTCTTAGCAATATAGCTTCTGAAGGAGTTACTGTAAATTATCCTTAAAATGGTCTGTCACAGCAGTGTTGTAGTAACAACTGTAATTTGTCATTGTGGATGATTTCCTAGCTGTGTCCCAAAAACGTCACAAAGTTGACTTGTAGGATGGGATTGGAAGTCAGTATGAATTGTCTGGGGTTTTAAGCTCTGTCTTTTGCTCCTCTCAAGAAATGCAGAAGTTGATTTAATTGGAAGATATCACACATTTGCACTTCTTACATGGGCTAAACTGAACTGCTAAGTAGGATCTTGTAGCCTGTAATAAAACTTTGGACCTGTTTTTTATATGGCTTACAACCTAATGCATAACTCTACTAAGCTGTACTTGGGGTTTTTTAATGTCTTTTGATGATTGAACTCTGACATGATATAGTTAGCTGAGTCTGCAAAACCCAATGAAACTTCTGCATTGCTGCGATAATCCTTTCATAGCTGAAATTGGAGGTTTTGTGAAAATACTTACTCTTGAATGAGGCTTAGAAAAACCCACATTTCTCTCAATTACTGGGCTGCCTCCCTTCCATACCTGCGCTAGTGGGACTGACAGGTATTACCACAACACAGCTAATAATATGTACCAGTTAACTTCAAGTGGTGCTACGGTATGCTCAGCACTGTGTGTTAATTTTGCATGACTACTATTGAATTTTAAACTAGATGTATTTAAGATCACTCTCTTTATTACCTGTCTGTAGCAGTAACTACCCAGGACTTCAAGGGATATCTTGCTTGTCTTTCTGGCTTCCTAATTTTTAGACTTCTTTTTTTTAAGATGAACTGATATTTTTCTTGCATATGGCTTAAATAAAAGTATGGTTTCAGTGATACAGCCACGTGAAGGACAGAAATTTAGTGAAAACCTGCAGGAGAATATTAAATAGAAACAGTGTCTTGCAGAGTTCCAGCACTTCATTAATATTTAAAGAAATAGCCATAAATATTTAGCCATACCCAAACTATATTTTATTACTTAGTTCTTATTCATCTTTCTATTAAGTGATATGACAAAACTGCTGAGGTAGAGCTAGGTTTTTCTTTTACCCAATCCCTGATGACTGTTCCCCAGCTCAAAATTCTGAACGACTACCAGTGCAGAAATTTAGGAAATCTACTTGCTGTCACGGGATTAACTAAATACAAGCGCTGAAATGGCTGCTGTATCAGCACTGGTTATGCTGGAACTCTCTCCTTGCTTTAGGCATAAGATCAGTTATGAACTTTTTTCCACTTAAAAGAAACATCTAGCTGGCAAATCTTTTAACTTGTACGATTCTGTGGCTTGTGATACTTCTTAAATCTAGACTGCTGGCTCTGCTGAATTGTTAGGCTGTTTTTTTCTGAGTATACTAGGGAGCTTAAAACATGAAAGGTAGCTCTGTGTTTCTGTATGTGTTCAAAACACACACACCCCCCCCCCATTTAATCTTTAAGGGCCAAAGAAGAAGAGAGACTGCTACTTTCTGTACCAGTCAACAGCTGATCACAGCATTCTGCAACCAAGTAGGAGAAATCTAACTTCCATGTCTTGCTAGATCCTTACTACTCTTGAATTAGAATTCATGCCAAATTTTAATATATTTTAAAATTAGCCTGAGTTAGCTGTACATTTAGCTTTTTTAAGTCTTTCATATTTCTGTCTTCTAACTTCAGATTTATTCTAACAGCCTCATTAAGATACAGAGTTCAAAGAAGCTAAATACTGTTGAGTATAAAGGCCACATAAAGTGGCCAAGGTGTTTTAAAGAATAGATTCTAATTAATCTGCTATTAAATTGAGTTCATGCATTCATGGGTCCATACCTGCCCATAAAAAATAGTGGTAGGCAGCTGTCATGAAGAAAATGAGTTGTATTTTAACACTGTAAGAAAACAAATTGAACAGGAGTTTAGTATTTCCTGAAGACCCATTCAATATGTTTAAGATTAGTGTTGTATGCACAACTGGAAATAAAGGAATTGGTGGTCGTGTCAGTTCTTCTCTCTAAAAATAAATCAGCAGAGGATTTTGTTCTTAAATCCTTATTTATAGAAAAATCCTAATTTTCATTATGTAAACCAAGTAGCACTATCTGATGTAAAACCAACCGATTTTCATCAGACTATATAGTATATATAGGACCGTATTAAAGTGTCATATCATTAAAAGGGAATGTTTTGCTACTGCATTAAGGGTGCAATTACTTTTAAATTCTAAACAAACATAAAAGCATGTCAGGTATATTTTTGTTGTCTGTTTAACCACCTTATCTAGCTGTAATCTGTCATGTAACTCAGTATAAACCCATCTTGGTTATAATAAACCTGTTGAACAAGGCACGTGCATTCTTTTCGTATTGTGGAAAATCTTGATATTTTCTCTGCACTGAAAACCTGTTGGTCAAGTGGATGGATCAGCATGGCCTGAACTTTTATTACACAAAATCGAATTTCTCCACTAGAGAGCACAATTTTACATCCAGTCTTTTCTGTCTGCTCTGTGCAAGCTACTGCACTGTGGGGTGGGTGGGGTGGTTGGTTGGTTGGATATTATTTTGAGCTCGACTAGAATAAAATACAGCAAGTAAGACCAAAGGATCAAGCTTTTTAATCTGTGTTGTAGGCTGTGAAGACCTTATATCAATGCAGTGTGGCAATGAAACATTACTGTTCTGACTTGATGGCATTTTATGGTTTCTTTTTGTAGTCGGAAGTAAAATAACTTGGAAGCTGAGCAGGATCGAGCCTTTTATGCCTAGACCAGCAGAGTCATAGTACTTCATGTTTGCATCCAAAAAAAAAAAAAAGGCAGGGGTGTGGAGGAGTAACTGTTACTTTAAATACTGTCTGTCCTATCCCTTGATGTCCCTGCTAGGCTTTACTGACTATCTCATAATGCTGCAGAAATGCAGTTGTTTAAAGCAGTGTGCTGTGAAACCATTGAGGTAAAGTTAGGCAGTCATGGAATAGGGGGTAGAAGCTAGATCTTCCTTCCTAGAATTTGTATCTTCTCAGGAGAACAAACTCTTCAGTGGGACTGGTTAAAAGGAGTACTTGCAGTACTCTGATATACTAGGTTATGCTTCTAGTTTATGGCTCCTAAAGGTAGACTTGCAATTCTAAAATCTGTAAGTTGGGTAAATCACACACTAAGGATTAGTCTCAAAGGTGTGGAGTCCTGAAATAAAAATTTTTCTGGTTCATTAGACTGCAGATTGGCTTTGGGGCAGAAAACAAAGACTAACCATAAATAGAGTGTTTTTCTAAAAAAAAAAAAAAACAAAACAAAAACAAAAACCTGCTTGGATTAAATCTTCCTTATTTATTTTTAAAAAGTGAAGACTTGCATTTTTAACTCATTGCAATTGTAGTACCACTCTTGCTAATGTACTTTTCTGTCTACAGGGGCTGGATCAACAGAGTTTAGGCCCAAAGTAGCAGTTAATGCTTGAAATCCAACATTTTAGATGCTTGCCTCTGCAGTAACGTCCCTGTGTGCCTAGGGAGATGCTCTAAGTGGTTGGTGCTTGGCCTTCTGGCAGACCAACTGCCCTTTCTTCATACACAGTAATTTGTCTGTCACACAAGGCCCAAGTTACTTACGTGGGTAGTTTTTCCCGTCGATATTCATGTGGTTACAGTGCATATGTAAAAGGTTTCCTAGTCCTGTGCAGAACAGTTGTCTCTAGGAACTGGCCTGTTGGACAGTTCTTTCCTCAGCAGAGCCTTAAGCTGTGGAGTTACTTAAACTTATCACCACATGCACCAGTGAGTCAGTTTTGTACTTTGCTATGTAAAAGCAGAAAGTTTCCTTGTTATTGCTTAATCCTTCATACTTGTGGGAAGGTGGTCAGAGAGGCTAACGGGTCGATCGGGAGCCACAGAAAAATGAGATATGCAAGTGAGGCAGGTTTAGAAGCTGTGGAGAGGCAATGTGGTACATGTTTACAAGGAACAAGCAGGGAGCAGAACATGTGTGTGTTAATGTTTGTTATCTGCAACGCACAGGACAGCTTTGTTGATACCAGTTGGAAAATACTCATAATGAGTGCATAATTGGTATATGGAGGCAAATGGGCACTTAAATGCATGACTAAGCTGGGACTTTGAGACATAGATTGCCAATGTAACTAATGGATGGTAGCATACTCTTCCTGCACTGGCTTACAAAGCTGTTTTTGGAAAGTATGGAGCCACCTAGACAGCTAACTTTGGTTTCAGCAGTTGCAGACCAATGGCACATACATGTCAGGAAGATGAGATAGTGCTTTTTTTTTTTTTTCTGATGAATGCGAGGTTGCAGATGTTCTAAATGTTGAAGCCTACTGCACTCAACGCTACCTCTATGAAACACAAAACTAATAAAACTTAAGAGTTAATACAAAATAGCAGTAGTAAAAAGGTATTTGCCTTCAGTCCACCATGCTGCCAAATCTTCAGGGGAATGACCTACATCTGATACTCGCAGGTGTTGGGAGAGTATGGACAGGTTGGAGCTGAAAGGTCATGAAGAATTTCTTGTGCCTGAGGAGGTCTGAGTAATGTTCTCCTGGACTCTCTGCAGGCTGACATGTGAGGAGGTCGCCATGGCTACACCAGATTTCCCTTACCCTTTCTCTCCATGGTATGTAGACAAAGGAAACATGAAAGCAAATAGGAGTAGACAGGGATGCTACTAGTATGTGTTCTTGTGTGAAAAAAGCTCCCAGCTTGAGGTGCTTGATACTGAGCTAGGACTGCTGTCTTCACCTGGGAACTTATAAATGAACAAACTCACATTATAATAAAAAACCATGTCCTTTCAGGGAGAGCAGGGTGTACAAGGGCACGCAAGGCATGGTATACTTTGGCCTCTGCATCACCTAAACCCAGCACCAACTGGCTTATCAAGCCTTGCAGTGTGACTACTGAACACCTTGTCGTTGTCGCTTGTTCCATACATCTTGTTCCTGTGCATCCCATTAGGATGACCAAAACCCTAAAATGTTACCCAAAAACATAGTTCAAATGGGAGGAACTTCTCTTAACTTAGTTATAATCCTGTTTAGAAGAGAGTAGTAACAGATGGACAAGAACAACAACTCTGAGGTGTCTGTTGAGACCTCTACAGTGAGTTAGTCATGAAGGTCACAAAGCTGTATTGAAACTACTTTACTTTTAATTTTTTTGTTGTTGTTATTGAAGCAATGTGAATGGGAAGAATATGCTAAGAAATTTTAAATTGCCTCTGATACTTGCATATAAATCTGAACTGAATGAAATCAAAGTTGTTATTACTAAGGGCCCACCCTAATTCAGGGGGAAAAAAAAAAAGTTGAATGATGTCTTTTACTGTTTTAATATATATGTATATATTTAGACCTTCATCTTAAGCAATGTGGAAGGAAATAACCCATTCTTTTAAACTGAAATTAGTATGATTGCTCTGGCTTACTGGAAGCTTAAAAAATGGACTTAAAAATCTACATTTAAACTACTGAGAGAGAATTTGGTGTGCTTTTAAAGTTGTCATTGTCCTGTACAAGTGAATGACTAACTAATTTGAGATTCTTCATCAAAGAGCTAGAAAAAGTGTTTGGTTACAGCATTTCTTTTATATATATATATACATAAAATAGCGTATTTACATGCATCTGATCTTGCTGGTGCTTAAGAAAAACATGTACATTTTACATAACTTACCTGAGCTGAGTCTAAAGGTGAATGAAGACTACACTGATAACTATTAATTAATCTCTTTACAGTGAGCTGTCTGAAATTAAGGATCTGTAGATGAGGCAAACCAGCAGCACTTATTCTAGACAGAAATCAATGGTTAAAAATTGATCTAATATATGTAAGTTTGAAAGTCCAGTCTCAACATGAGCTGAAGCTGCATATTAATGGTGAAAGTAATATGCTTCTAAATGCTGTTACCCACATGTACTTTTGCTGTCTCTACCACCAGGAAATATTAAAACCTGACTCGATACCTTTAAGGGTATGATACAAGCTTGAAAATATAATTCAAAAGTAAGGTTTACAGTCCTTCATTAATGCATGCTAATGTGACCTTGCTGTATAATGAGGAAGGCTTTCACTAGTTTCTTTCAACTACTTTAAACATCACCTTTGAAAATGCATTTGAATTGTTTTTCCTCTCCACTGCATAATATCCAGTGAATTAGGGTATCTCTAGCTTGCATAGATTGATATTTACTGGTGTTCAGGTAAGACTGTTAGTACATGGGGAAAAGCTGCTAGATGTTTGTCAATACTAATAAATAATTCTTAAATACCATCCTTTCTATGTTTTGGATCGTTTCCTTGCCAGGAGATAAGAGGTCCCATGAGGCTGTTGCACATGTCCTCATCTTTGCCATGTGTGTATGTCTCACAGAGAGGGCAGGTTTCAGTAACAGTGTTCCCTGTGTCACTAATCAAGAGGTTTCACAGCATTATCTTGCTGTCTTGTTTCAGGCTCCAGCCAAAAAGCTGTGAAAATATGAAGCACTTAAAGAGTTTGTAGGACAGGGTAAAATTTTCTTTGTTAAACCACTTCCTTTTCCTTATCACCTGCTTTATTCTGCCCTATTACTCTACTGCCCACTACATTTCTTAAAAATATCTTTACATTCAGTATTTGGGTCAGTGTTCTCAGTTCTTAGAAATTAATACAATATATTAAAAATTCCTTCATGCCTTTAAAGCTTGTGTATTGATTAATTAACCCAAAATCCCCTCTTTACTGATTTTTGCATGACATAGCTGGTTAGTGAGCAGTCTGTTTTACCCTTTTACCATCTTAGTCATTTAAAAATTATGCAATGTTTTCTCTTAAATACCTAATGCTGATAGCCACCCTTCCAAACCTGCCTACCTAACAAGGCGACTATTTTCTGTTTATGCTATTTTATGCAAAATTAACAGGATGAGACAGTAATTCAAACTTAAGCTAATGGAAGAACAAACTTAATTGCATGAGGAGATATAGGGAAAGGAACCGAAAAATGCAGATTGGGATAAGTTTACTCAAAAGCTGAGAGGCTGGTTGTCACATCCTTCTCAGGTGAGGGAGGCCAGTGACTTAGATTCGTAAATCCCCAACGGAGTGGACAACAGTGAGACAAGTCTCAAAGTACAGACACTTTTTAACTTCCCACAGCATACTAACTGGATATGTGATAACTGGCTAAGGATAGAATGAGTTATGGCAAGCAATACAGTATGCCTTGCATTCCTTAATGGTAATCAGAGAAAAGGGGAAAAAGAAAAGGAGGGAGATAGAATAGAGAAATAGAGATCACCAGTCTGGGTTTGTCAGGGATGCATCTGTCTTCTTCACTTCTTCATGTCTGCTTTTTTTCTGTCCCCATTTCACTCCTTGCACCCCCTCAATTTATACACACTTTTCTTGGGTCTGTCCCCTACGTTGACCTACATATCATACATGACCTACATATCCCATGTATGGGGAGGGGTAAGGTGCTTCACGGGATGATGGAATTAGCATGATCTTGTTAGTCTTTATTAGCATATTCAGAGGTGTCAACTTTAATATGCATTTTGTGGATCATGAGGCAAAGGTCATTCACTGGACAGATGGCCCCTGACACTTTACGAGATGCCCCAGAGCAGAACCCTCCTGCCTTCACAGAGCTCCCTCCGCCAGCTGCATCCCGTGCTGTCTGAGCAGCCTTATCAGCCCCAAACTCCTCACGGTCCACGCTGTCACTATAGTTTTGCAACTTGCGAGTGTTTGAGACATTCCTCAGCTCGAAGGGCCTCTGCTCCCCCCAATCCCTTATCTCTCTCAAGCTGTTTCTTCTCACAGGCCTGTTTCTCTCGGGCCCTGTTTTTAGGGAGTTACAAGTCATCTCTCACACTGATAAATATGAAGAAAACATAAAGTAGCATTTAATACAATGGGAGATTCAGGAGAACAGCCTTGGAATGGCAGATGTTTTGGCTGTCTTTCCTTTTAAGTCCAATCAATAGTGTTTAGAAGTGTGTGTATGTGGTGGAAAACAGGCAGGGGGAAGTAAAGGATAATTTCGTTATCCCTTTGAAAAGGATTTCAATATGTCTATAGTATTTTTCAAGCAGTTTATTTTTTGTGCTGATGGTTATTTAGCTTCAGTTTCCATTTTCTAACTAATGTGCTCACAGCCTCCATTAAACATCTCTGTTCCTTCACGCTTTAGGAATGCTTGAGCTGAGTTACAGATTTAATTTCATGTTGACATTTTGGTTGGGAAAGGGATGTTTCTGAGGGTGTTGTCGCTCTTCTTTTCTCTGATGGAAATAATTATGGTGGCATAGAAAGGATGCAATTCTTGGTGTAGATTTGTAGTATCTTATACTGATTATAGGTAGAGACTGTACATTGCAAATAAGGAAATTCAGGTTTAAAACTGAAAAAAAAAAAAAGAAAAAAGGAGGATCTTTTAAAGTCATTCTTCAGGCTCTGAATGTCTTTATAACCTATCTTTCTTCTGCCTGGGATTGGAAATAGAAATATATGAATAAAATCTCTTTTTTTTCATAGTGTTGAAATTTGAGACTAGATCATCTGGTTTTAGTTTTGGTTACACATTAAAGCTAATGGTAAAAATTAGGGACTACTTCAATCGCCGATAAAGATTACCTAAGAATTATTGATGTCCTGAATGTGAGCTGCCCATGTTCTGAGCTAACATTAGGTATTCCTAACCTGCACAGTCCTGCTGGACTGCAGGGAATGCGTTTAATGTAACAGATGTTTACACAGTACCTTTAAACACGCATCGAGGCAGGGGAGATCAAACCGAACATACACTTTTTGGGGAGAGCAATTTCCTTTATTTAAAGGAAATTGTACTCCAGCAGTTCTGCTTGGCTCATTTTTTTTCAGCTGCAGACAGAATAAAAACTGCTGTGCTTTCCTGGGGAAGGCAAGGAGAGGGATTATTATTGGGTAGGGCAGGACAAACCATGGAATTTGATCCTGTGAGCAGCTACACACTTACAATTCAAATGAAATGCTTCTTCCATGCTCAAAATACACTGTCACATACATACCCCTAGCTCTTTACGTATCAGAGGACTGATAGATTTATTGAAGCCATGTGTATTTATCTGTCATCCTGATCTTGTTAGATTCAGAAGAGATAGTAGTTGGTGTAAAGTGTCATGGTTACTCTGACAACAGCACGAAAATAGAAACACACAGATGGACAATGTACTAGCCCCCCCCTTTTTTTTTTTTTTTAAACTACCGTGGTGTGCTTTATCTTTCACTACTTAAGCACATTAAATTGTTAGGCACACTTTTGCAGCCTAGCAAATCTGCAAGATGTGTAAACCTGTTGCTGATATAAAGATGGACTGGAGATTGTCACTGGGAAAAAAAAAAAAGCTTGTTATCATCAAAATATCTATTGATTAAAACACTACTTATTTACAGGTATGTAAATGTTATTCAGATTTTTACAGCAACAGAACAGCTCATTGAAAATTTGCCATAATGCAGTGGAGAATGTTCCCTGTAGATATTTTACATGGCTTTATCCTTAAATTCGCAGAGAGGGAAAATCCTGCGTGCAGCAAGCTCCTTCCTCATCAGTAATAACTAATAACAACTTAGTTTGTGAGCAACTCAAGCAAGCGGATCGCCCACTTAGGGCTTTGATTTACTAATGCTGGACTGCAGCTCACCCTCTCCCTTCTCCCCCACGCCTCATGGCCACATCCCCTTCCTCCAGCAACCCCTCTCATCTTCGCCTCTTCCACTTCCCTTCGCGCTGGCCCCGCGGGGTAGGAGGAGGGTTCAGCCCAACCAGTGCTTGAAAACCTCCAGCGAAAGATGTTGCACAACTTCCTCAGCGGGTAAATCACGGAGCTGTTTCAGTCTCCCTCCTTCCTGCAAGTCATTGCTGGCTCTTACATCTGGTGCATCACAGTCCATTTAATGCTTTCAAAGCCTGGAACACGTTTCTGATTTTTTTTTTTTTTCTAATAGCACAAACAATGCAACTCCCCCAGCCTTTTGTTACAGGTCAGGTTTTGCTGTTCTTGTTGCTCTCGCTGAAGATGTCCCGCTACCCTCGCCGTACCTCTCCCGTGGCTTTGTGTCCCTGCCTGACCACCCAGAAAGATGGAGCGAGGTCGAACACTCAGGTTTCTTTGTCTCGGGAGCCGCGGAGCAAACCCGACGGCTTCCTTTGATCTGTAGCGGCTGTGAAGAGTTCGGGGTAGCATTAAGTATCTAAAGCCCGACAGGCTGACACCCCCCAGGAACCCGCACCGAAAAACCAGAAACACGCGGGGGCAGGCGGGCGGCGAGGGGCAGCCCCGGCCTCAGCCCGGACACGCGTGCCCGCCCGGGAACCCCCCCCGGGACCGGGCGTCCCCGCGGCGGAGGCGAAAGGGGCGTCCGTGTGCCCGCAGGCTCCGGAGCAGCCGCCCCCGCCGGACGGAAGAGGAAGTGGCGCCGCTCCGGGAGCCGGCGGCGGTGAAAGGCTCCGCGGCGGGCGTGGGGAGCCCGAGCCCAGGCGAGGCCCTTCCCCGAGCAGGCGGCGGCGGCTGAGGACGATGAGGGCCGCCGGGCTGCTGTGGGCCGCGCTGTGGGCGCTGCTGCTCCCGCCGGTAAGGGGCTGCGCTGCCCTCGCCGCGGGAGGCCCCGGGGCCGGCCTGGGCCGCGCCGCCCGGGCGAGTGCGGGGGGGGGCGGCGAGACCGGCCGGGCCGCCCGTCGCTGCCCCCTCCTCGGCCGGCCGAGGGGCTTCCTCTGTCCGCCTTACCCCCCTGGGGCCGTTCCCCGCCGGGCCGCGGGCACGGCCCGGGTAGCTCCCGTCTCCTCCGGCCGGGCTGGTGTGTGTGTGTGCGCCCCCGCCCCCGGCGCCTCGGCGGCCGTTTGGCTCCCGGCTGTGTCCCGGGGTGGTTTGGGGACTCCCGGGCAAGGCCCCTCGGCTCCCCCCAACTCCCCCGAGCCCCTGCCCTCTCCCTTGTGCCCGGGGTCAGTGTAACACCTCTCCGGTGCCTGTGTAGAGAAACGCTGGCGGCGTTCGGGGGTGTTTCAGTGAGGGTGCTGGGGAGCCTCGTGGTGTGTGTATGTGCCCTGGCTTTTGGCTTGGCCATCCCGTGCTGTTCTGGTTCCTCTCTGGGACATCTTCGCAGGCTCTGGCTGCACACGGGTGTGTATCGCTATGGGAATGTGGTAGGTCCCTTTCTGCTTCGCCATGTGGTGAAATGGGGAAACCAGAAAGCTCCGTAATCCACTTAAAGAGTACGAAGCGTGTATCTGCATTAAATCGGTGCTCCACTGAGTTGTTTTGCTGTTGGGGTTGGTTTGTTTGCTCGCTTGTTTTCAGCATTATTTTTTTTTTCATCTTGTTTTGGTAAGGCAGGATGTAGAAATACGTTCCTGTGTAGAAAGTCACCACTGGATATGCTCAAGAGCCTGTGCACGGCACGGTTTGGTAATGTGTTGGAACGCCTTCGGGTGAAGTCGCTTGTGTCTCTCGACGAAGCGCACCTCTCTGGGTTGTGTTGGGGTTTTCTAAAGGGTGGGTTTTTTCCTTAACCCAGTGGTTTGCTGCTGCTGACAAGGGAAGGGGCTTCTCCTGCCCTCGTGTGAGACTCCAGGCTCTGCGTCCTGCCTCTTCCTTTGCTCTGCAAACGCAGTTGTAGCAGCGGTGAGCTTTACACCGGGTCAGTCAGCCTCGAGAACAGTGTCCTGAGACTGTCAGCATGGCAGGACCACTGCTGCTCCCCGAGCGTGCCCGGAGGGAGGGAAGGAGGGACAGTTTGTGTGTCACAGGGCTGCTGGCAGAACTGTGAAGCGATGCTTGTTCTGTTCACGGCTAGTTTTTTCTTACCTTTT
The DNA here is from genome assembly GCF_965140245.1 of Athene noctua. NCBI lineage: Eukaryota > Metazoa > Chordata > Aves > Strigiformes > Strigidae > Athene > Athene noctua. The sequence goes on from NC_134049.1 coordinate 4,813,514, forward strand.
TACATTTCTGTGAGGTTAATGCTGTTACTTGCTACATACGAAACACCTTCTCCTTCTCCCTGTTCTGTACCTTTGAGTTTCTTGCACATCTTGCCTAGTCACTAACTGTGATGGATATTGTAAATATAGGCTTGGTTTGGTCTCAGTGTCCGCTGGTTCATGTAACCTCTGGTATTCTACGTGGTGGGGTTACCAGTGTACTCCAAAGCTCAACAGTTGGCCTAAGTTTATATCCCTGCAGTGACAGAGACATGTTAGGAAAAATTAAGATTAAGAGACAGTATGTGATTCCTCTAGAAAGATAAGGAATTACACAAGAAAAGTTTAAAGGTGGTAAAGGAAGGAAATATGAAGAGGGAAGCACTTGTCAAAAATAAGAATAAATTTGCTTGAAGGTGAAGAATTGAAAGTGAGGTTGGGAATTGTGAGAACCTGAAGTGAAAGATGATGATACCCCTTTAGGTAAGGACAGCTGTCACAGCTCTGCTCCTCATGGGAATGTTTTTATGCTGGAGTAAATCAGCCTGTGGAAGCAGGTTAATCTTTTCAGGAGCAGTTTTGTGGACACGCTCTTAGTCTTCTACTTAAGGAACAAGATTAAAAATATGCTCAGTAACAGATTTTTACTTTGCATGTATGCTGAGTGTAAGATTTGTTTTGTACTGTTCAGCAGCACAACTGACTGCAAGGCCACGTACCCAAACCAGTAGCCCTTGTCTGCTGTGAAAGTAAGGTACTGAAGCAATTAGAAAATAATAAAGATGGAACATCCCCACTGAAATCCTGTTGCAAGTGAGGTGTAGCATGTAGTGTTTCTTTGGATTTTGAACTTCTAAATGCTGGCTTTAGAGCTCAGTAATGAATATATGCGGGTAAAGCTCTGGTCCTCCCTCCGCCCCACCTCGTAAGCAAGAATTGTGTTTCCTGATTCATCACCTGAGAAGGGAAGCTGGCCAGCAAAACCTGTGTCAAATAAGCAAGTAATCACTCCTAGGTAGGCTTAAGCTTGTGTAGCATTAACACTTGATTTCCTGGAACCCAGAAAACACTTAGTATTCTACTTTGTGAAGTAGAAAGAGCTTTTAATGGATGGGGTTTACACCTGCTGGCAGTCTTTATTGCTTTTAATTTGCCATTAGTTTGTACTTTTAGGTGGCTGCACTTAAGAGGGAAGCTTGATAATTTTTGTGCTGTTCATAAATCATGGAACAACTTAATTTAGCTGACAGCTGAAGAACAGTTACATGTTAAACAGTTAATGTGCTCGGGCCCTTTGACACAGTTCTCCCAGCAGATGTTCATTCGCTATGGCCAATATAATGGATTCCTCTGAAGAAGGTTTTTTGCTATTCAAACCAGGCAGACATAAACCTCTGAAACAATATCGTCACATGCTTTTCTTTTCTCTCTAGTTCTCACTTGCCACAGAATACTGATACACCAGTCTGAGGAGAAATGCCTGTATAGATAGCACTGTTAATGATTATCATTGTGTATCTGACAAATATTTGGGCTTTGTCCCCTTACCAATATCTATTTCTAGCTTAGTATCTCAATGTTCTTTCAGACAAACCTGGACTTTACAATAGGACTTAATTTTTAAAAAAAAAATCTGTTGATATTTCCTGATATTGAGGTCAGTTTCTCTCAAGAAAAACAGTTGAAATGAGATCATCTGTCAGTTTTCTTAAGGTGATGCTTTTTGAGATACAAATGATGCTTATTTGTTTTCACTAATTTGCAGCTGTAGCTACATCTCATCCTTAGTCTGTTAATTTGTCCATTTAGGTGCCTGACCTTTACTAGTATATTAATGCTTGGGGAGAAGTATCTATACCTAAAATTATCAGAAGTTTTAAAATTTGTATGTGTAGTCAATAACAGAAATCATATTATGTGAGGGACTCAGAATAATCTTGAGACACCAGTAATTCTTAATTACACAAATACTCCTAAAGTACGCTGGGTGATCTCTTTGTGTTTACAATTATTTTGTAAAAAATATCACAGAATCATTCAGGTTGGAAAAGACCCTTGGGATTATCAAGTCCAACCCTCAGCCCGACTCTACAAAGTTCTCCCCTACCCCACATCCCCCCACAGCTCATCCAAACGGCCCTTAAACACACCCAGGGATGGGGACTCCCCCCCCACTCCCTGGGCAGCCTGTTCCACTCTCTGACCACTCTTTCTCTGAAAAATTTTTTTTGTAATGTCCAGTCTGAACCTCCCCTGTTGCAGTTTAAAGCCATTCCCTCTTGTTCTGTCGCTGATTACCTGTGAGACCAGCACCAACCTCTCTACAGTGTCCTTTCAGGGAGCTGTACAGAGTGATGAGGTCTCCCCTCAGCCTTCTCTTCCTGAAAATAAACACTCCCAGCTCCTTCAGTCTCTCCTCATAGGATTTCTCCTCCAGGCCCTTCACCAGCTTCATTGCACTCCTCTGCACTCGCTCCAGCACCTCAAGATCTCTAGGAATTGCCATATAATACCTTTATTAGCAGGGGAAATTCTGGAGTCTGCAAGGGGAGAAAGGCTTTAATCCACTTTTCTGTACTTTTAAAATTTCTTTCTATGTAAAATTTTACTCTTTTTGGAAAGTACAGAATACAGAATCTGAAATAATTTGTCTGGGTTTCTCAGTGCTATTCTGTTTGGTGAGGTGAACTGTACATGTGACAAATCCATTGTATTTGAAATGAGGATAAGCAGCATTATACGGTGACTAGATTGTTACTAGTTTTCCATCCATCTCTAATGGAATCAATCATTATATAAAATAATAATTTGAATATATTCCTCTTCTCCTAACCGCTTATTTTGTTCCTAACAGATTTTTAGAAGAATGTCTGTATACTGATACTCTGAACATCCATCGTTTAATTCAGAACACCCTGGTTTATTGCAGGTGACGGCAGATGAGGGGATCCTGCATGCTTCTGGTAGTGGTATGCCTCCAGTAACAAAGGATTACTGCATCATTTACAATTCTAGTTGGATATCTCTTCCAAAGAGCCTGGACAATGCTGTAAGTAGTTTATAATCGTAGTCCCTAAGAAAACTAGAATGCAATATGAATTCGGGTCAGCTATGAATGGTCTTCAAAATTTTGAATTAAATAGATAGTACATTGAATATTTACCTTTTTGGGTCATGAAATAAGGGTAGATTTATTTTAATTCTTTTGCAGTAAGTAATACGTTATCAGGCTTGCCAGTTGTTTTTGAACTAGTGTTATACTTCAGAACTCTGGTTATGTTGTATCCGTTGGATCATCTTTTTGAATTTAAAGCCTGGAAATATCACAGGCTGTGCACTGGATTCCCCAGCACTACAAGCAGTGATTTATTTTTTTTTTTTCCTGTATAACAAGTTTCTTATGTTTAAATTACAGCAATAACTGTGAAATTGCGTTTAGAAACAGATAATTTCATCTATACACTGCTCAAATGTCTCTCAGTATTGCAGGCTGCAGAAACTGCTGCTCTGATTTTATATTCCTGAATTATTAATTCCTTTCTGTTACACCTCTTTCTGGCAAACCTCAAATTAGGGCACACAGTAACGCAGTGTTCTAGATTAGTTTGCTATATGCAACTTCCTAGTTTCATCACGTTCCTTTTTCCCCTCTTCTGTCTGCAGACTTTCAGGACTCTGGAAAACCTGACTGCTACGGTACTCTGCAGTTCTTCTGAAGTTCCTTCTGGCTTAATGAAGGACAAAGCTGTTGTAGTGATGGGAGGAAACTGCACTTATTTGGAGAAAGCAAGAATGGCACAAAGTTTGGGTGCTAAAATGCTGTTGATTGCCAGTAAATCTAGGCTGGTAAGTTACAAAATAGAGTTTTCTTCTGTAGTGAAATAGTGTCTTATCTGTTCGGTGTTATGCAGGGTGAGAAGAAACCCCAAAAGCAGAGGACCCTGGCAATGTGTGGAATTCCAGCATGATTCCCCACAGAGTGTTGTGCTGGTGCTACTGCTGTTGCTGAGACTGAGAGGGTCATCCCGAGTTAGCTCTGTGCCACACTTTATCCTCTAAAAATATCTACAGCTGAATTGTATTTTTAATCTATTCCTTGTATCTTTAATCATGTTTCTGAATGCAAACGCTTGTCTTAATCATTCCCCATTTTTAGTCTTCTCTGAACTCCCTGTAATCTTAGGCAATATTGTTTTAGATACATATGACAAAGATAAGCTAGGAAAATGTAATCCAAAATTCAAAATAAAAAAAGACCTTTTGAGGTATCTTTACAGATATATCTGCTTTTTTTCTCTATTACAGCTACAATGTGTGTACAAATGTTTCCAATTTATTAATTTGTGTGATTATAATGAAAAGTTAATCTTGTTTTAAAAGCATAGAGAATAAAAATGAGTTTTGATTATCCATTGTAGTACTATAAAAGCACAAGAACTTTGTGATTCCAGGTGTGTTGGTAGTATCACCTGTTTTGATTTAAGTACATGTGTCTTCATTAACCTTTTGTAAAAGGTGATGAATGAGCGCTGCTTTGGTTTGTTGTTTCTTTTTCTTTTTCCTCCCCTACAAATACACTGACACTTAAAAGATAATGGGCTTTTAGGGATCTAACCTGCTTTAGAAATAGACTCAACATACTTATCACTGACACTTTCTCTTTTAGCCTACTCTTTCAGATAACAAGACTGATTTTGAAGATGTGACTCTTCCAGTTGCTCTTATAAGATATAATGACATAGTAGATATGCAGCTGGTAAGTAATATAACTTCAGCATATTATTTGTTCAATAACCTAGGTTTATACAAACCACAAAATAATTTTAGGTCAGATATGGATGTCTACCTGATTTGAATGTGCGTAGATACTGCTTTCAGTTTCACAGAAGAGGATGGCTATTAAGTCGTGGAAGTGCTAGTCTTCCTAATTCGGGTTAATTTGAGGAATGATTAATTAGAACTTTAAGAATGGGAAGCATAATGCCTAAGTGGAGGTAGAGTAGTCTTGGAAGTCTTCCTGCTAAACAAGATAAGCAGCCTTCCAGTAGACTTGTATATAGTTGCAGATGTCCGACGTATGTCAGGAGCTACAGCCCAGGAGGGCTGTTCTTTTAGCACAGAAGCTAGAACAGCTGAGCTTGTATCTTCTGGCGTGATATCCTGCAGGCAAGCAGTACCTTAGGTTGGACCTTGAGGAAGATGTGAGGGGTTTTTTTTTGTCCTGGCCAGTTGATAAACGCTCTTTATATAGCATGACAGCATCTGTTACAGAGCAGTTGGGCGGTATAGTTTGAGTTTCTGCTGCTGAGTTACCAAGTGTGTGTCATTAAAATGTGGCAGTTGTGGTAATCTCCTACGCTTTATAAGCAGGGGAGTTTTGTTTTGGGAGTATTTAGAATTTGTTTTCCTTCATGTGTAATATTAGGATACAGAATATTGCAGAGGGTTTTAAAGACAACTATCTTTTGGTGTTGCTTTTTCTGTTGTGTTTTGTTTTGTTTGTTTTTTATTTAGTGTTAAATAGCTTTGCTAGGCAGGAGTTGCACTGCACATGTTTTTCTGTGAATAGCAGAGGCTAGTGCTAACCTGCGTAGTCTTAGCTTCTTGGATTGAATTTGCAAGCTCACTTCACCATTTCTGCTCTTAATCTTCAGAGCTGCCGTGGGAGGTTGTCTTAGGTAAGTATGCAAACTGAAACCACGCTTAGATGTGTAGGATTTTGGTTGTTTACTGTCTGTTCCCATTAAAGATTGGTTCTTGCCGAGCATTGACACGACTGAAGGTTTGTGGTGACTGTCCTCGGTCTTGATGAATACTGTGTTTTGGTTGGGGTTGTCCTCTGTCTTCAAATTTGTTCGCCCAAGTAAGACAAGCATTGTTTGCTTAGATGAGTGGTTTTAAGGTGTGCCCTACTAACAGGAAAGGGAATTAGGGTAAGGCTAGATCCTAATTTGTTCTGAATCTTTTTCTGCACCACTTTCTCGCCTAGTGCTGCTTGGGGTGGTGTCATGTGGAATCCTTCTGTAGAGCTGTAGTAATTCACCAACGTAACTTTGCTAGTGTACGTCTCATACTGCTGTTGAATCAAAGAATTTGGTTTTCTCTTATAATGTACTGCCCTCATAAAGGCAGTGAGGATCACAACCTACACTACAAGTGATCCTTTCCTAGTTCTGATGTAGTTTTTGCCAAAGCCTTCTGTCATGTCGCTGGCAGCTGTTGTTTTGAATGATATGTGCTGCTTAGAAGCTGGCAGCCATTGTACTCTTCCTACTACAGTTGTATTTCTGTTCTAAGTCTTTTCAAGGCTTCCAGCTTTCTCCTTTTATTTAGAAGAGAGAGACCGCACCAGTCTGAGGGTAGCTAGTTTGGATAACCATTCTTTCTACTTTTACTTAGAAGACTTAATCTCTGTAAGCTATAGTATGAGTCTTGATAGCAATAGCAGAGTGTTACAAACCTTTTATTAAGTGGACAGCTCTTTTGCAGGGGAGTTATCTGATGCCATGTGTTTGATTCTAGTGCTCCCTGTGGTGGAAGCTGAGACTTTGCAAGATTTTAGTGAAGACCAGAACAAAAGGAAATAATCACTCTAGATACTGATGTGCATTATACTTTTATAAGATTTATGAAACTTAAAGGGAAAACTGGATCAAGACATGTTGGAATCGAATATGAAAAATGTATAAGCCTTTAGGTTTCTTGGGTGTTTCTGGCACTTTTTTTGTGTCTGTTTTGGTTCACTTGTTTTTTTGGGGGATTTTTTTTTACATACAGGCCGCTGTAATTTGAGTAGGGTTTTTTTTGCTTTTATCTAATGTTATGTTCCACTTCGTAGAACTGCAGGATTTCACTAGGATTTAATTTTCTTTCTTGTTTTCTGAACTTCCATAACTTCAGGGAAAGGAATGATTCTGACTTCTTTAGCCTGCAGTAAGGTTAATATCTGTAATTTAGATAATTCAGATGCTGAAATGAATCAGCTTTCTTCACATATGGCCAGTGTATTTCACTACACTACTCAGCTTCGCCTTCTCCACTGCCAGTTTGATCTCCCTGTAGCCAAACCTGCCTGGTGCGTTCATCTCCTCTTTTGCTTTTATCCCACATGCAGGCTGTTAACAAATCTGTTTTTCTGCTGCGTTTCTGAAGTATATTTTCACTGCAGGATTCCTTTAGATGCATTGGCTTACTTTGACTACAAACCTTTTTTCCCTACCACCTTCCATTTCCTGTCAAATTACCATGCTTTCCTTGTTTCTGAAGTCTCACCTTTCGGTCAAATGGAAGCATCTTGGTTTTGCTTTCAAGATTTTTGTACAATTCTGTATCTGTTGTGTTTGCATTCCCTCCCATCTTCTTCAGTGTCCTTCAGCGGATGATTGGTTTTTTACTTTGGTCTTAAATTTTTTAAGTGGTGTGAAATTGCTTTCTTTTGAATTAATCTCAAGTCATGTTTGTGTAAAGCTGTTGGTAAATAACTTTCTGCCACCTCGAGTTTTTACTGTGTCCTGTCTGAAGCATTGTGACTGTATCAACTGTGAGTTTTGTGGTTTCAAGAGCTAGAGGCAGACCTCTGCTTGTATCTCAGTGGACCTGTGAGTTTGATGGTACTCGGTGTATTTGGGGGATGAAAAGCATTTGGGCTAGAGGCACAACTTCTGAGAAGTGTTGAAAGAAAGCAAAGATGTACCTTTTTATTTTGTGGTATCCGTATGTTTCCACAGCAGTAGTAATATGGTTGTTTTTAAACCTGACCATCCTGAAAGGTACCATAGAAAACATTGCTTCTTTACAGTGACCAAGGCAAATATATGGGATGTTTTGTGCAGCAAATTGAATACTCTCTCAGCATTGTGTAGGTTAAGAGGAGGAAATCCTGATGTGCATTTTGCTGGAAAATAAGCAATATAATTTGTTGTCCTTATGAACAAACTTGTATGTTATTTTTCAGACGCTTGGAGGTGAAGTTAATGTGACTCTGTATTCACCACCTTTGCCAGTGTTTGATTGCAGTATGGTTGTCATCTTCCTAATTGCTGTGTTTACAGTGGCGCTAGGAGGCTACTGGAGTGGAGTAGCAGAACTGTAAGTTTACTAAATGGAACTGCTTAAATGACGTGAACTATAAATTTTACGAAAACTGTCACTACGATCAGTGAGAAATTATGTTCTCTTAGGCTGATAGTTGAAAAATTAAAAGATCTAGGTGCAATTAGCAGCTTTGCCATGAAATGCTTGAGCACTGCAACCTTTGAAAAATCACCATAGGTCTTTGAGGAACCTTGACTGTAAAAGTCCCTGAGGGATCATGCAGCTCTTGGGAAGAGGAATGAGTTAACATTTTGACAAATTACCCAATACTCTATAACTAGGGTACCCTATACTCCAGTATCCATGATAGGAAGTAAGTATTCTAACAACACCTTTAAAATCCAGTGACGCAAGAGGTACATATGTAGTTGTATGTAGTGTCTGCATTGACAGGGATCTGTACAACTGCTTGATCCCAGCTGGCTGTGCAGCACCCTCTGGGATGTCTCTGCACCACACTTCTGTCACTAGGAGCACTGGGGAGTGCAGTTCAGTTGTGTCTGGGTGGCTCCAGACAGTTAAAGTCTGGCCAGGCTTACCTGCTCCACCTTATCTGGTGGAGCAACAGAGCCAGGGAGACAGGAGCTCTAGGGTTAGGCAGGGGCAAGGAGGCAGCAGCAGTCCCTGTGCAGTGAAGGGAAGGGAGTGGAAGTGTGGAATGTGGCAAATACAGGGAAGCAAGGGGTAGTAGGGTTTCTACACTGTGATTGAGGGCTGTGCAGATTTGGGTAGTGAAGACTGCTTGATGCACCAAACTGTTTTTAGTCTGGGATTAAGCTGGATATAACTGGCCTTTCAGAGCCTGGTATTATTCTGCAGTATTTCTTGGATGTCTGCATACGCTGAACAGGCCAGTGTGCATTGCTACCTAGGGCATCCCATTCTCAGTGGTGGCCTAGTGCAGAACAACAGGGAGTGGATTGTATGTGATAACAACAGCTTCCTTTTTCCCACTAGTTATGCAAATCTAGTGACTTTAAAGAGATGAAAGAAGTAAAAGGGGGCTGTGTGTTTCTTTTTTTTAAAGGTTGGATCTCATTATGCTTCTTTACCCTGCAGTGCTATAGGGTGTGGCTGCACTGAATGCTAAAATAACAGAGTGTGATGCTGTCTCCCATATTGAAAAATACCTAGATGTAATTACATTAAACTTGTTAAATGCACTTTCATAAATCTAGGGTGAGCTTTTTTTTTTTTTTTAAGAGCTGCTTATTCAAAGCATGTCCTCTGAGAAGGTGATTCATCTAACAAAGTGCCTTACTCCTGTGGGTTTTTCTCTTTTGAAGGTAGCTGTTTCAGTGCTGAATTCAGCATTTTGTAGGTAGGTCCTGGGATTCGTCAGGAACATGCTATCTGATGGGCAAGTCACACTAGCGTCTGTAGTGAAGAGTAGTAGGGCTATCTGCTCAAAGAACAAACACAGCAATTTAAGTCTCCTTATTTTGCATGGTGAGGTATAAATATGGAGTATGTATGCACAGAAATCTTACTCCCAGTGAAAATCCCCAATTACACCCCCTCTCTTTCACTTACTCTCTAATTAGGAGGTGTAAGGGTAAAAGAACTAGTACTTAGCTTCATTCTAACATGAATGGGTTTTGCAAACAATGTCTGTAGTTGAGGTTTTAAACCAGTGTGTAATACCCGTGATTTTGATTTATCATATTTATCAGATTGACTACCCTTAGCCCAAGAAATTGTGTAGTTGGAAGTGGTGTGCTCGTAGAGTTGAGTGCGTGCATCCTGAAAAGGAGTTTAAGAGCTTTGATAGCAGACTACTTCTCACATGGATCAGGGTTTTGATTGGGGATACTCCTTAAAGTTGGCAATCACCACACAATTGGAGAGGAGGGCAGTGAAGAATCTTTTTCTCGTGATCTATGCTAGGTTAGAAGTATATGTCTCCACTAAAAAATGGAGAGAAACTCAAACAATAAGCATACCATTTTCCTATATTTTTAAGTCTAATAATGATACGAAGTTTTAGACTGAAATGCTGTCAGTTTAAATGCTTTATAACCAACAGCTTAGGTCATCGTAAAATGTTTTCATCATCTCTCATCTGAGGTAAATGTATTTATCATTTTCTTAAAACAGTGAGAATTTGAAAGCAATAGCAAGTCCTGGAGAGAGAGAAACAAGACGGAAGAAGGAAGAAAATGTTACTTTTACCCCTGTAACAGTTATCTTGTTTGTTGTCATCTGTTGTGTCATGCTGGTCTTACTTTATTTCTTCTACAAATGGTTAGGTAAGAAACAATGGATAATCTCATTTGACTTACTTTTCAGCATGATCTTATTAAGTGTCTTAAGTCTGAAAATCTAGATTACTAAAAGAAGTTAATATCATTTTTTTTTATCGTTTCCCTATGTACGAGTTGAGGGTTGAAAAGATGTAGCTGCTACTCAGAGAGAAGCTTTCTTCTCTCTTACAAAGGCTGCCTTGACAGTGTTTATTCTGCATGAAGTAACAGAGGAGAGGTGACTAGCAACTAGTAAAAAAAGTATGTGATGTATGTCAATGTTCTTGGGAGGATGGCAGTGACAACAGTAGTGTTTGGAGTGAAAGCTTTTGTTAGATATTGCTACATTTGACATTAAGTTTGTGGTTGCAGTGCCCTAATTAAAAGTACCAGGTGAAATGGTATTACCATAATGAAATAAACTCAAGCATACTAGCAATAACTAAGTTCTCAAATTATTCAATTCCACTAAAATATAGTTTCCAAACTGTTGGTTGATTTTTATTTTTTTTTTTTTCCTGCCCTCAAACCATGCAACCAGAAAATGTACACTGTTTTAAATGACACTTTTTAGTACGAACAATGTAACTTTTAATTCTGAAAGCTTCCTAAATTCACTCTTCCTAGAATTTGTTACGTTAACCTGCTGCTTCTGCAAGATAAACTACACCATCCTGACTTCTGATTTTGTTTAGTTTTTGTTATCTTGACTATGGGCAATGCCACCTTTGCTGAACTTGACCCACTAAAAGACTGATGAACCTTTTAATGTGATCAAAAAGTTTAGGTTAAAAATGTCCAGTTTCATCTGAAACATCTTGGAGTAGACTTAGGAATCACAGAATCATCTGTGTTTGGATGGCCGGGCCCAAAGAGTTGTGGTGAACGGAGTTAAATCCAGTTGGCGGCCGGTCACGAGTGGTGTCCCCCAGGGCTGGGTTTTTGGTCCACTCCTGTTTAACATCTTTATTGATGATCCAGACGAGGGGATCGAGTGCCCCCTCAGTCAGTTTCAGATGACACCCAGTTGGGTGGGAGTGTTGATCTGCTCAGGGTAGGGAGGCTGCAGAGAGACCTGGACAGGCTGGAGCCATGGGCTGAGCCCAGCTGGGGGAGTTTCACTGAGGGCAAATGCCGGGGGCTGCCCTTGGGCCACAACAACCCCCAGCAGGGCTACAGGCCTGGGGAGGAGTGGCTGGAGAGCTGCCAGCCAGAGAGGGACCTGGGGGGGTTGAGAATGAGCCAGCAGTGTGCCCAGGGGGCCAAGAAGGCCAATGGCATCCTGACTTGTGTCAGCACTGGCATGGCCAGCAGGGACAGGGAAGGGATCTGAGCCCTGGGCTCGGCACTGGTGAGGCCGCCCCTCGATTCCTGTGTTCAGTTTTGGGCCCCTCACCCCAAAAAGGCCATTGAATGACTCGAGCGTGGCCAGAGAAGGGCAACGGAGCTGGGGCAGGGTCTGGAGCACAGGTCTGCTGGGGAGCGGCTGGGGGAACTGGGGGGGTTCAGTCTGGAGAAGAGGAGGCTGAGGGGAGACCTCCTGGCCCTCTACAGCTCCCTGACAGGAGGGTGCAGAGAGGGGGGATGAGTCTCTTTAATGAAGTCACAAGTGACAGGCCCCGAGGGAATGGCCTCAAGCTGCCCAGGGCAGGGTCAGGCTGGCTCTGAGGAAGGATTTCTGTGCAGAAGGGGCTGTTGGGCGTTGGAATGGGCTGCCCAGGGCAGGGGGGGAGTCCCCATCCCTGGGGGAGTTTAACAGTCGAGTTGACTGAGCGCTGAGGGATCTGGTGGGGTTGGGAACCGTCAGTGTGAGGTTAATGGTTGGACTGGATGATCTTCAAGGTCTTTCCCAACCCAGATGATTCTGTGACATAATTTAGAGACCAATATATGTTTGGACTCACCTCTTCAAGTCAGGGTGAAGGTGCTTCAAAACCCAGTTACATGGTGCTAGGAGAATGCATGAATTACAAGCAATCAGAAATCTCATATGAAGTTTCTTGAAGGTACAGAAGCTGTTACCATGGTATGACATGCTGTGTCAGGGAAAAATGTATTTAATTAAAAACAAGAAGTCAGCACAAAGCCAGTTGCAAAGCTGGGCTCTGTGATGGAGTTCTCTGTATCTTTTTTTAAGTATTTCAAGCATTATTCGTTCTGCATTGTTGCCTCAAAATTCAAGATGCCCTAAGCAGCTGATTTCCTACTGACTTCACAGAAACCTGTCGTGCAAAACTTCTTGTTTGCCTGTTGGGAGCTTAACAGATCATAATGGGACACGTTCTTGGTTACAACTATAAAATCCACCTTTCTTGCGTGTTTGGGTTGTTTTTTCAGTAATCTCCTTATAGGTATCAGAATTGTTTTCTAGTCAGACCTTCACTGCCAAAAAAACCCCAAACCAGACCCCAACTAGCAAACTAGTTTTATTGTTTGTCCACATTTCAGGGTGTTTATGATGTTAGAATACAAACTATACTGTAAGTTAGAACATGGCATACAGTTTGGTTTTTTTCTAACCAGGTGGTTCCTGACTACATAGAAATTTTTGGAAGGGCTGGGTTATTTTGTATCTTAAAATGCTACCTAAATCATCAGCCAGATCTTAGGGATGCTGAAATTCTTATGCATAAGCAAAGTGATTAAAGGGAAAATTTGAAGTGAGGAGTATTAGAAAATGAGAAAGCAGGTAGTTGTAAAATAGTACTTTGGTTTTAGTCACAACCAAATGAAAGTATATGAAAGCAATAACATATGACATGTTTCTTCTTAAAGGGAGGAAAAATTTAAATGTAAAAAACCGAAAAGCTTTTGAATTCAAAAAATTTTACAACTTAGGTCTTTGCTTGATGAGAACTTTTGCCATGGCAAAGACACACAGAATTCAGCACTTTCTGTAATCAGCTGACTAGAGTCTCCAGAGTCTGTACTGAGCAGTCTTACTATAAGTGTTAACAGTTTATATCACATGTGTATTGTTGTGTTTGATTCTTGCTTCCTGTTTTTTTTTTCCTATTGTATTTTGTCACTGATTCTCATCTTCCATTCTTTCTATTTAGTGTATGTTATAATATCAGTCTTCTGCTTGGCATCTGCAATGAGTCTATACAACTGTCTTGCAGCTTTAATAGGAGAAATACCATTTGGGCAGTGCAGGTATTGTACACTTTTTCAGTTACTAATAAATGTAAAGTTTCTTTTGGTTATTTTCTGGTTGCCACTTAATGTAGCGTCATAATAGGAGAACAGTTTGAGAAATTGTTTCCTGTTTGGTTTAGTGTGTGGGATTGTTTAAAAAAGAAAATTATAAGCTCCTTTTAATAAAGGTATCCATAGCATAATCAACAGTTAAAATAGTTTTGTGGGAGATTTGCTGCATTACCTGTGATTATAGTAATGCTTTCATATAAACTTGGAAGGCTCTGCTTGGCCCTCTGAGCTCAGTTTTATGAAATTGTGATTGCCTGTAGGGTGTGCTCACTCTGTAAGGGGGGGATCCTGCACATTTGATCCCGATTTGAGCAGGTACTGTGCTATTAGGAACCTGTGACAGACCAAGTTTTAACTTTTTCTTGCAAATGCAACACCTTGCTTCTGTCTTCTGTGGTAGAAGTTAGCAGTTGCAGTTCTAACTCGGGTAGTGTGTTATCAGTGTAGAGACAGTCTCTTCTTACTGCTCTGAGTTAAATACCCTGCAGGTAGTGAGTATGGGAGTGTCCCTGTTTATCTCCCCTGTATTTTCACTTTTTAAAAAACCCTAATATTTAATGCAACAAATGGTTCTTTTCCTCGTAAGAACAATGCTTATATTATTATTTATCTTTCATATATATATATATATTATATATATAAGATAAATATAATATATAGATTATCTTATAAGCCTAAGATTATGTTTGCATGTTATTTAGTACACGACATTAGTGCCAGGTGATCCAGTAGCCCATCAAAGGTAGAGATCGGGTAGAAAAGAGAACAGGTTTTGTATAAGCTGCAGGACAGGCATTACTTCTGTCAGTTAATACCAGTTCAAGAACTGTCCCAGAAAATTGAGCAAGGCAGTGGAAACAGATATTGGCTCACAATTTCGCAATACACAGTTATTCCATTTTTAATCTTGTATTATGTGTCCTAAAATTGATTTTTCCCCAACACCACCCCTTTCTGGAATTATTACATCACTGTCCCTTGCTGATGTAATTCTGTTGGCATAATTGTTACATGACAGAAATGGATCAAATAAATTCCTCTTGCTGCCTTCCCTGGATGTGTTTGCTAAAATGAGGACTGGCCATCAAAGCCCAACTTGGCTTGCTGTCTTTGGGTATGTTTTAATGCAGCCCAGAGAAAGATTGGTACTGCAGCTGCAAGAGTAATGCTACTTGAGTCTGGACAGAACACATGGGCAAAGGAGAAGCTCTCAGGATGAGAACTCCTTGTCATCTTAAGGACCCATGGTAGCACAGGCATGTGTTTTGGCTGTTGTAGGCTTTCTTTTTAAATTTAATTATTTTTTTTTAGGATTGCATGTTGCAACAAAAACATTGAAGTGAGGCTTATTTTTCTTGCTGTATTCTGCATAGCAGCAGCTGTTGTCTGGGCAGTGTTTCGAAATGAAGATAGGTAAGTGATGCATTCTGACTTAAAAGAGTAATATGAATAAATGTCACTAATGAACTTCCCATCATATTAACTAATCCTGGAGCATAGCATCCTTCTAAACTCCGGTGCTGATTTAAAATAAGTCATGAAAGTATTTATGAAGCTTAACAAGCATGGGAATAATGGAGAACAAAGCTATACAAATGAACTGTGTGGTAATTTGAAGTTAGAAAAAAATATGGAGAAGAGGAAGAACTAGCTTGATTTGCTAATGATTGGCACAGTAAGAAAAAAAAAAAAAAAGTGCAAGAATAGCATAGGGACCATAGGACCTATGCTTCCTGTGGTCTGGTGGAAGCACAGGACCACAAATATTATAGTACAATCCTCAGTAACATCTTGAGCCAGACTTTAGGGCTTCCTATCAAGTGAGGAGTCATACAAGGGAACACCAAGGCCCTGTTATGGCCTCTGTTCGACTCATCTCTCTAGTACGCTTAGAACAGTTACCCAGTTATGTTCAGAGGCTACTGTAAATTGACCATCTTGAAACCAGTAGTTTTGTGGTTTTTGGTAGCAGTACTTTCTAAAAAACTAATTTCTTGTTTTCCAATTCATTTTGTGATCTTGCTATTTCCAGCAAAATCTAAAATCATTATTGCACTTAGATTCCAGCAGTAGTTTGAACATTGTGTGAAAATGTGTTTTTATTTTTAGGTGGGCTTGGATTTTGCAAGATATTTTGGGAGTTGCTTTCTGCCTAAACTTTATTAAAACACTGAAAATGCCCAATTTTAAGGTACTGTAAGTTGCTTACCTTAAAGTATTCTGATGCCATCGATCTGTAAGTTTAGTGTCAGGAAGTAGGTTTTCAACACTCAAATATATATTTTAAAAAATCTTTACCATTTTTAGTAATTATTACAGGAAATCAATAATTCTGTTTTAAATGTTATGCCAGAATAAAAACATGGGGGGTGGGAGTTTTTTTTAAAAAAAAAAAAAAAAATCCAAACCACCATGGTGGTACAGTAATGGTACCAGAATCTAGCTATGCAGTCCTTGAAAACCTACAGTAATATTATCTTCTTTTTTTGCCAGTCCTGTGTGATACTTCTAGGCCTTCTCCTTCTATACGATGTGTTTTTTGTCTTCATAACACCATTTATCACAAAGGTATGTCTGTGAATTTACCTTGAAAGTAAAAACAAAAATGTTTGGTCATTGGGGCAGTATTTTTGTCAAACAGATTAGTGTTGTCAGTATTCTTGATTCAGAAATGCTGACTTCCTTTTTCTTTTTCCCCATTTAAGACATCAGTGGCCTAAATTTTCATCTTGTATGGGCCATGGACCATAATGCTTGTGTAGGTGCCATAAATTTTGTTAAATGACTGAGTTTTCAGCAATCATGTGGCCAAAAGTAAGCTGTCCCCGATTGTGTGACAGCGTGATGATGAGAAATTACTGTCCTCCAGTTTTCTTCCTTTTGCTTTTAACACCTGTGTATTGGAACATGCTCTAGTACTTTCTGCAGTGCTTATTTGCACTTTAATATGACCTGTATGTAAGTGTTATCTTCTTTTTAATTTGAAGCAGAAAGCGCATGGCAGAAACAGCTGACGTTTTTATCTAAACTTCTGGCTACATCTAGTGGATTTATTGTTTGGGGTATTTTAAGTAGTTATTTTAGGCTGGACTACATGTTTTTAATGTGAAACAATACTGTATGACAGTAGAGCATTCTTTTTGATACTGAATTGTAAGATGAGGTACAAGCAGTTTTTGTAAATGTGTGAATGTTTTGGTATGTTAAACCACTAACTTTTGAAAAATGACCTTAATTTCAGAATGGGGCAAGTATAATGGTTGAAGTTGCAGCTGGACCTTTTGGAAACAGTGAAAAGGTATGAACCAGTTGTTGTAATATGTGCAACATAAAAATACTGACACTGCGTAGCTAATTCATAGTGTGCTTTTCGGCATAACTTTCTCACAAAATATAGCCAGCTTCTGCTATTTTCTTTTAAGTATTAAATACCTGTTGACTTGGGTTTGATCCTAGAATGATGGAAACTTGGTGGAAGTCCCTACTGAACGCTCAGCTCCCCATGAGAAAGTAAGGATTGTATTTCAGATACTGGATTTTTAAATGATTCCCTCTGAAAAGACTATTCTTTTGGGGAAAACCTGACTGTCCAAATTTCTCTTCAGGGCCTGGATATCATTGATCAATATTCTAGAGTTAGGTTAATAATCCAGACTTGTTATTCCCGTTGTATGATTAAATGTTGTTTTAACTTTTTTTTTGGTGTGTGCATATTATCTGTAAATCTGAAATTCCATCTTACCTGTTGCCTTAAGCTTTATCCACTCTGTGTATTGGTTTCTGGTTTTTACTTTAGGTTCTACCTATTTTGAAGTTCTGCATTAACAATAAATTCTATTAAAACTGTTTATTAATTTAAGCAAACAAAAAAAATCCAAAACACCAGGATGCTTTAGATTAGATTTATGTGGGCTTCTGAAATACTGTTTTACAGTTACCTGTGGTTATTAGAGTGCCTAGACTTGAATACTCTGCATCGACACTGTGTGACATGCCATTTTCATTGTTGGGTTTTGGAGACATTATTGTCCCAGGTGAGCAAATGTTTTCGGCAATTGTAACTTATGATTAAGTATTTTTGGGTTTGATTCTCAGCTGACTTATATTAGAGTTTATTCTACAAAGTTAACTACGAAATCACATGCAGCAGTTTGCCTTGATCTGTCAGTGCAGAATACAACAGAAGCCACAATATAAGAAAGCTTAGTATATTACAGAACACTTAGATAGTGAAGGCCTTTTGCTTTTGTATTCCACTGTATTGTGTAAATACAAGTCCCACAGATAAATCTAGTTGTCAGTATTAATTAAATCTCATTGAAATTTCACAGAAAGCAAGTATTCTGTGACTTCATAGTATTTTTATATCCTAGACTACCTAATTAGAGGTGAGGTAACAGAAAATGTATTATCAGGTTTTTCCATCTTTCTCAGAAGAGCTGAATTTTGCCATGGTTGGAGTCTTGAGCAAATTAACTAAATCAGGCACAAAGTACCATCTCGTGAACAGTGTGCAAGCAAAATTGCTGATTGTTGAGAGCGAGCATTAAAACCCTACTGAAGAAAAGTTTTAAAACTAGGTTGTTACTATTGTGTATTAGAAAATGGAAAATAGTATAATGTAATTAGTTTGCTTAAAAAAACCAAAACCTTTTAATACCAGTCTCACTTGGCTCATATTTCCATTATGGTTTTGATTTTCAAGACTTACTGTAGGATTTTTTAAACTGGTGCTTAGCTTCCGCAAAAGAGAGGAAGATAACATACAGTAATGGGAAGTCTTACTATAAAGTCTTTCTATGCTGCTTTGATTTGATGGATTGGGGAGAAAAAAATTCATGGCTAAATTTTGTGGTTTTTTTTTTTTCTTCAAGGGCTTCTGGTTGCGTATTGTCGAAGATTCGATGTTCAAACAAGTTCCTCTTCTGTATACTACATTTCCTGTACAATAGGTAAATTGTGTTATTCCAGAAATATTAATCCCCATGCTAGCTTTTTTTTAAATGTCAGAACTAGATAGTTTTCTTCAGATAAAGGTCCAATGTTGTCAAGATTCTCTTTACAATCTCTTTTTAATGTGCCTGGCCATATTTAAGGTGAGTATTCTTTATGGTAGTCAGTTGCTTTGAGAAAGATTGCAAATACAGAGCAACCTAATGTTCCTCTTCAGTTTTATTAACAAGGAAGATATTACTTAAAAAACAAAAGGCTTACTAAATGAGTGACAATTTAAAAATTCACCTGTTCTTGACTGTGCATGTATAAATATCTTTTTATAGCTTATGCCGTTGGTATGGTGCTGACTTTCATTGTTTTGGCATTAATGAAGATGGGACAACCTGCCCTTCTCTATCTTGTACCATGTACACTCATTACTAGCTCACTTGTTGCTTGGAGGCGCAAAGAGATGAAGAAGTTTTGGAAAGGAAGCAGTTACCAGGTAGGCTGGATGCCTTGAGTATTTTGTTGTTAATTCCTTTGAGTATATGCTTCTCTAAGTACTTGGTAATATATTGCTCACAATCCTGTTTTTGCTAGTCTTCATGTTATCTTCTGGAACTAATAAGGAAAAATAGTCTTTACTCTTAGAATATCTTAGTCTAGTAGTTGACATGGCAGAACAAATCTTAAGGGAGATGAAATAGCTGGTTCAGTGCTCGTGGAAAAAAGTAATTTGTTCTCTTTTATTTTCTTTGAAATGTTTTTTAACATTCCTCAACTATCCCTTGATGTGGTATAACGTGAGCCACTGAACTAAGCATGCAGATTCCAATCTGCACTAGTCCTGTATTAAGAGACAGTTCCAAAAAGTTGGTGATCAACTAGAATTTTAGAAATTTTACCATGCATCACTGGTGTCCTGTGTCATCAGGATTATATGGAGCATTCAGCAACAAAATAGCTGGGTGGTTATGTAACTTGTCTCTCACAGCGCAGGCTGTGTGCACACTGCCTTGGTTATCTCCAGCACTATCCAGGAACTGCTGTCCTTAAAATCCCACCAGCTGTCTGCCTCTGCCTGTTGACATGTGTGTGTTCCCCCTGATTTGACTTGCTGCAGTAACAGAGCGTGCCAGTAGCCCTTGTGAGCTGGCATTTATCATAAGATAGACCAGTTTTAAGATGATGCTAAACTTTAAGACCTCAAGTCCAGTATTGTTTGAATTCAGAACCTATCACGTGTATCTAGGCTGTGTTGAACTCAGCTCAGAGAGTGTTGCAGTGGGAGGTGGGTGACCTGAAGCTGATGGTGGAAAGGAGGCCAGGTTTAAGGGGAACAATGGAAGTCAAGGAGGGTGGTGGTAGTTCTTGTAAATGTGAAACTGCACACACACAGCTCCTATAGTGTTATCAGCTAAATGCTGCCTTTTATTGATCTAACTAATACTCTACACCTGCTTCAGCTGGAGGCTGGCTAGGTATGAAATTACTCAAGACATCTTCAGCTATAACTAGCTATCCTGTCTTTTTTGTCTACAAAAAACCTCTTCTCCTTTCACAGGTCCAGTGAATAGAAATGTTTCCCTGTAGGTCAGAATTAATTTGACTTATTGTGCATTTGTATATAAATTGGTGGCTGCGATTCTAAAGTAGGCAGTGTGGCATATATGAAGCCCAGTAACTGGGTCTGTTGGGGTGAAGAAGCTTTGCTATTTATTTTCCTCACTTGAGTTCTGAGGAAGATTGGCCTAAGTAAATCTGGCAACTCTCTTCTAGTGACAAAAATTTCTTGCACTTCTCATAGCAAAACTCATACTTGAAAGAATTATGTTGCCATAGAAGTTATTTCATGTCCTTTCAACTGGTTTCTTGAAGGATTAAAACTGCTCTGAACTTCAGCTTGTTTTGAGGTCAGATGACTTAATTTCTGGCACAATTTAAAATGTTGATTTCCACCCCCACCCCACCGCCCTTGAGTTAGACTTGTCTGTGATTGAACACCTCTGTGTAACTTTACTAACTCCTATTTTTCTGTAACTTTCTGAAGAACTTCTTCTATATTAATTTTTTTCCAGCGGGTGTTACGCAGGTTGCTCTCTCAGAATGCTGCAGTGTTCATCTTTCTCATATGTTGTCCTCCTCACATAAAGCTGGATTTTGAACTGTCCTCACTGAACTTACAAACAAACCCTCACAACCCCAGGGTTGAAAATCTCCAGCTTTCAGTGCTCATTCTGAGGAGGAAAGATAGAGAAAGTTGACAGAAGACTATTTTTTGCTGCAGCAATGATAATTTGGACTGGAGCAGAGCTACCCCATGGACAAGGGTGACCAGGCTTCTGTAGAGCTTTGCTTTGTCCTCATGAGAACAGAAATCCTACAGACTTGTCAGAATAAAACATCTTAAGAATAGGGGTACAAGAGCATGTACAGTCTATCAGGTGACTAAACTTCATGAATGCTGCTGTTTGTTTATAGTCCATTAGTTAGCTTTTTTGACTTTGGGGTTTTTTTTGGGTTTTGTTGTATATTAATTTAATAATGAAATGAATTTTATTTAGGTATCGGACTCCTCCAGGACGCCTTTGCTACAAGGTGTGATTATGGCCTTCTTTTAATGCAACTTTATTAATTATCTTACCATTTCTTTTTTCCCCTCTGCTTCTTCTTTTTGTTCTTTTTTCCATCTGTCTTAATTTTTCTGAGTAATTCAGTGGAAGAGGGTAGAACTGAAGACAAGCTATAAATCTATTTTTATGCTTAGAGGTTGTTTTTTTTCTTTAAAGGAATACAGGAAAACTTAAGTACCAATGGATCCATGATTCCTAAGCCTGAAGGCAGGCTTTGTATGCCTCTCTATAATCTCCCAAATCCCTGGGAGTGTTCTCAAACATTTAGAATTGGTGTTTGTTTCTCTACTGTTACCTATATGGAAGTTCTTCACCTAATTTTTCTGTGCCACTGCATTGACATGAAAACCTGGTTAGTGCTAAAAAACCAAATTTGTGGTCCTCTGTTTTAATGTTGAGCGTTATAATTTGCCTTTAATAATCACGTCTGCAGTCCCTCTATCATCTTACTACTCAACAGTGTAATTTATCCCGTACTGTCTGCAGTGCTTGCAGTGGGACAGGGAGAAAGGATTTGGACCAGCTTTTGTGGTCTTGCTGCTGCACAGCTTCTAGACTGCAGAGATGAGGATATAGCTCATGACTGCTAACACTGATGGTATTTCAGCTGTCATTTCAGCTGTCTGCTGTCTCAAGCACGGCATAGAGAGAGCAGTGCAAGCTTTCAAATCTCAGCTCCTTGCAGAATTTAAGCATTTAAATACAATCTTGAATTATAGTCAGCAGTCTAGCATTATACATCTATTTATAAAGCGTAGCTTGTCCGCCCTATACACTGAAGACAATTTGGGATGGTGAACTCTGCCTGAATGTGTCTTAAATTCTGAACTAAAAAGTACTTTTCTCATTAGCTAATTTCTACTAATAAATAGTACTTTAACAATTTAAATCTCATTAAAAAGCCTTAATAATAAATTGGGTACAAACCCAAGAAGAGGTTAGGAAGTGGGAGGACTTGAGTGCAAATTAAAATCAGATGGCCAGACTGTATTTTTAGAACTTAAAATTCTTCTGTTCTGTGTGCACTCGAGTTCTTGGACAGGATTGTTAAAATCAGTTTTTCAGTTTCTACTTTATACATATGGGAAATACTTGACTCCCTAAGATAGCTCTGAGGTCCCATAATTCATAGCTGCAAGCATTTCTGTTTCTGCATAATGATGCAGGCTTAAATTCTAGTTATGCTCTGTGTGGCTTTTTTATGGAGTAGTCTTGAGCTGTAATGAGTTGCTGCACAGAAAAACATTTTAACTATTCACTGAAGCACAGGGATTTCTTGGGAGAGTAATGTACCTACTTTCCTACCACCAAATGGGCAGTATTGCTGCTGTGGAGTGTTTAATAAAGGTTTTTCTAGGTTTCCTGGATTGCTTATATTCCTCTTATATGACTGCATGATAAACTAATTTAATACTTCCCAGTTATTAATTTAATTTAAAAATGCTGTTTGCTTTTTTGTATCAGTACAATCTATGAAATCATTTTAGTAACATCATGAAAACTCTAGTGGACTAATAGAACTTTGAAGTCTTCTAGACAGATTAGCCTTGCAACTTTTTAGACTTTGTCAGTTTGAAGTGTTTAGCAAGCTTTCTTATCTCTCTTTGAAATAATAAATCAACAGATTTGTCACTGGCATGTTACACAGCAGGCACCTGCTGTTTAGTACTGTGATTTGAAATCACATTTTTAGATACTTGCAAATTCATCATAGCAGTAAGTTAATTATGTGAATGCAGCATCATCAGAGTGACTCTTGCAGAGAAGTGTGTGCATAGGCACTGCGTTCTCATTTACAGGCAGGAGTTTATTGTCATTTCTAGTTTGGCTCTGTGTGGGGGGGTTTTTGGGGGTTTGGTTGTTTTTTTGGTTTCTAATAGTTCACCATGTTAGGAGATAGCTTTGTAACTAAAATACGTTTATGTTTAACCAGTCTTGACCCCCACCCCCCCTTAAAAACTGTTTGGAATTCATATGTGAAGGAAAAGCTTCTGAATCTCTTCCATTTCAAAAACGTTCATCAGATCTCCACAACGGATGATGTGATTGTTTTGGCTCTTTTGAAGCTTGAAACAACTCTGTCCAGGATTTTAGCATGGTGCCTCCATCTTGCTGCTGCTGGTGGTTGTAAAGATTCCTGCAGCTTCTGCTGAGGCTTTGAGGAAGGAGTTGTCCTGAGAGAACATACAACTGGGATGCATTTGTGGAAGAAGCTGTTTAATGCAGTATTACACTTTTAGAAAGGCATCTGTTGTCCCTGACTTCAAGTTGTGGGCTATCCTTCTTCTGTATGGTGGAGAGATTAGAAATGGGGTGGCTGCTTTTTTTTGAGGGGGTAGCCTTGTAACATTTATGTATGTCAAAAAAACCCAGATATCTTTTATGCTCTACTAACCATTTTAGTTTTAAAGTTAACTTAAAAATCTGATATATTAGGCAGAGACTTTAAAATTTAAATACAGGTGGTATCTCCAGCATAAGTGCATTTTGTGCTACTTACCTTGTCATAGGATTAAGAGAAGAATCTTTGGGATGCGCTGAATTGTTGCAAATAGTGTTTGTTAACTCTTCCTTCTGGAAGCATCTTGTCAGTTTAATAGGGAAGCATGTTATGCAAATGCTTACCAGAACTACCTTCTCGATGCCAGCTGTTAGATGATCCTCCCTAGGATGAAGGAAGATAGATGGTATTACTTGATGTAATGCGGTACTGTGGGGGCTTTACTGTTGGTTTTTTCCTGGAAACAAATCCTTCAATCCTCATTCACAATGACAGTTTGACTTCTGTAATTGTAGGGAGTGTTTTGCTTTGGGTGACTTTTGATGTGGGTTTTTTGGTCACAGTGCCAGGGGAAAGTTCTAGATACACTGAAGTGAATGCAAGATTGTCATTAGCACAGGAGCTTGGTATTCACTGCTGGACTGTGTGTGCTACTGCTCTAACTCAGTTTCTTAGGTGTACTGCCAAGACTAGTTAGTGCCTGCCTTAATTCTGACACAAGAAGGGAGGGATGTGATAGACCTTTTCTGGTTTTAGTCAGATTGATATTGTGGCCACTAGGCTCTCCTAAGCCTTACCTAAGTCCCAGTGACTTCTCTCTGCTTTAGAACTCTCATTTCAGTTTACTGCTCAGCATGTTGGTGCATCTGGATTGGGAAACAGCTTGTTTAAGTAAACTGGCTTTTCATAAGCTATGCTGGTATACCTTGCAATGGAACAATTCTGTTGGCATCAAAGAAGGTATGGCACAGAGGTGGGTCATGGCTAGAGAAGAAGAGAGAAGTCAGTGGAGCTACTCTCTCTGCCCTGCTTACAGAGTTAGACCACACTAAAGTGCGTATGACGCCACAGTGTCAACCTGGCTTTGTCTTGCCAAGGATCCTCCAGTGGGTGCTAGTAAGACACGAAGGCAATCTTGTCCTCATCCCTTGCAAATCTGCCTGCTTTAGAAACCATGTGGTGAGCAGCTCTTTTACAGAAAGACAAGGAGCCTTTTACTACTAGACAGGGTATGCCACCGTGGAAGAACGTATGTAGGGTTTTCTGCCTTTTGGTGCTCAAAGCATTATGCCCTTGTCCTAATAATCCTGCCGTGTTGGGCATATGAATCCCTTGACACATTCTCTTTTTCAGCATTAGTTCTACTACTTCTGCATCTCTGTCTCTGGTGGTCAGCTATCAGAACTGCCCAGTCCTTGGCCTCTTGTTAATTGTGTCTAATTCTGAAGCCCTCGAATGGATGGGTCTCAGTTTGTCATGCTAACAAATGCGTGTATCCCCTCTGTAATTTATTCCATGCCTTGTCCCAGGGAGGAAACCAAAGCCTTCATTGCCCTCTAGCAATACAGCAGTGGATAGGGAAACAGGCTGCTTTTTAGCCAGGAAAAGTACAACTGTTCGTTGTCTTGTGTTACTCAGATGAACTAATCAGTTACATTAATTGCAAAGTATAATCAGTCTGTATAACAATTTGGTTTAGGTTCTCTTCTGTTGCAGGACTTTGCAATTCCTTTATCCTTTTTAAAATAAAAGGAAAATTTACAAAGAAATGTTGCCAATACAGTTAGTTTTTACTAGCAAGTCTTTACAATCGTGAAAAGAGGAAGCTAGTCTTTTCTATTCAAGCTATTGCTTGCTACCTGTAAATGTTAAGTAGGATCCTAGGGTTTATTTCCAGTTCTGCAATCCATGTCTCTGAAAAATTTGCTTAACCCAAATTGTTTTGTTTTGTTCTTTGTATTTAATAATTGAGACACTTCTGACTCATCAGTTTAATTTCTTGTAGAGGACCAGGATCGTTGGTCGGAGAATGTTTTTGTAGTGGAAAGCATTAGCTAAGAGAGCTTTGACTATTTGGCTTGAATACTTTTCTGATCTGTAGAGAACTTACTATCTGTATGCTGCTAAAATGCACTCTAACACGTGTTTAATTGTATTTCTCTTAGCTAACAAATGCTTTGGACCAATGGGGGGAATGCCATATTTCTTAATAAAGAGACATCTCTCTTCTTTTTTTTCTGTTTTTTCTTTCCATGTTTAGATGATGGAACACCTAGATTATACAGGAAATGAAGAAAGCACAGCAACAGCCAGTGAACAGCCTGGAGGACAATAACATGTAGGATCCTGATTTAAAATAGTAATTCAAATTTTCTACAAATGAATTACAGTAAATTTGGTGAACATTTACCGTAGAGTATTTCCTACTCTGTGTAAAAGGGTTTTTTTACTCCCGCACCTATATTTTTATGGAAAAATATTGTTAATAATATAAAAGTAATCAAAATAGACTTGCATTTTTACAGTCAAACCCTAACTAGTAAAACCGTGCCTTATTTCGATTTAAATAAAAGGACGTTTTCTATGCAATTTTACAAATGTGTTTCTATACAGTATATTTTTATAAAAGTTGCTTGCCCATATCAGTTTGCATGAAATGTTTTCTTAATTTTGATTAAGACTACTGAAGTTTCATTTAAAAAAAAAAAAAAGTATAGTACCCTCCATAGGATTTCTTTCAGGATTTCAAATGCCAAGATTGATAGTAATGTAACTATAGCAACTGAAAAATTGAACTATAGTTCCATTACTCCAAATAATTGAATAAACAGTGTGTACGTTAGTCTATGTACATTGTAAGCCATAAAGTAGATACAGGGCAAATTTAGCTTGAGGTTGTGAGCTCTTCCCCCCACACCTGTAGTATCAGTGGTTTATGCCTTAATTTTAGAAATTAAGCTTTGATGCAAGTCTTTGGATTATATACATCACCAACCATTTCCAAAAAAATAAAAGGGGGGAGGTACTTACACAGTGGTCCTGGAAACTTAGGTGCAGCTCCTGGAATAGTTGACAAACAAGATGGTGCAAGGGGGTTTTTGCTCAAGAAGTACTACTTGGGGGTGGGGGTGTGTGTGAAATATTAATTCTGGCCTGTTTCTTCTCCTACCTGTTGAGACTAGGCCTGTATTTGTGGTCTTCCTTTGACTGGATCAGTTCAAAGGGATAGGGCACGACAGGACAGATTTTTTTATTTTTTTTTTAGCTTTTACATCTACACCTTTTTTTGTGTGTGTGAAACTATTTTTGAAAATTCTTTGCAATTGATAGACAAAACAACAGGTTTGAATAGTGCTAGTAGTGCCTGTGTTAGTTAAGGCCAATGCATGTGATTAACTTGTTTAATCTTAATTTGTTTTAGCTTTTAAAGACTTGGAAAAGAAGAAATAGTTTAAATCATTAGTTTGCACTTAGAAGAGTTTGTTTGACACACTTTCTTTTTTCAGGAAACTGCAAATTGAGGGGGATTAGGCATAAAAAATTTGTATAGCTGTAATGCTAACACTTTACACCAAAGAAAATTGGAGAAGGCAACAACAGGAAACCACTGAGTTTACTTAGTGCTAATGTCAGGTGGTTATGAAAACATTTTTCCTATTCTTTAAATGAATGTCACTCCTATAGTCAGTACAAGTTCAAGAACCCTGGAGAACACAACCCAGTAAGCACATGCTGGGCAATGGCAATGCAGACTTCCCTGCAGTGCCTGGTGGAAGTGCCTCAGTGTTTGTCTGAAGGTCACCTCTGGACTTTTATAGTTAGTTTGGGGCATGTCAGCTCAGGAAAATTTACCCAGATTAAATCTAGTTTAGCTAGATTTACTTTGGAAGTATGCTAATTAAAACAACTGTAAATCTATATTGGGAGCTAACAAAGGCTTACTGCAGATTTGCCATTTTACGTCATTTATATCAAGTTTAAACTTTTGTGCTCAAGAGTCAGAAGCAGACAGACTTACAGTCTGGGTATCAATTGTTGCCATTCACACAGATTGACTGTGGTGCCAGGTGATACGGGTAAGATAACCACCTTGTTTGCAGCTTCCCTAAGAAAACAGAAATTACAAACAGTTCTCATGTTAGTAGTTGCCCCTCTTGACTTTTTTGACCTAAGCTTGAACTGACAGCCTCAGAATACAATGGTCTTGCTCATCATCTTCAATTTTTATTTGACTGGCACTTAATAATAAATTACAGCATACCTCAGTGTTCCAACAGCAGAGTGAAAACTTGTCTTCTGATGTGTTGTCATGCTCTTTCACAAGCCCAATATCTGCCAAAGTTAAATGGTTATGAAGAAGTTTCTGAAAATTTCTGAAAGAGCTAAAGAAGTCGTAACTCATTCACAGTCAGGTACTACTCAAAGCCCTCAGAAGCTTCACAGCTCTGTGTAATGTGACTCCTTTTTCTCTTTGAAATCTTCTGCGTGGAGGATTTATTAAATTCTTAGCTATAAATGATAATGGAATTAGTATAAATAAAGAAGACCTTTGGCAACAGAAGTGTATTCAGCAGCTGGCTGTGGAAACTGTCTTGTCTGTGCCTAATTGTGTTCCATGCCTGATCATGCCTGAGGTTTCACACACATGTGCTGCAGTTTAATGGGATGTAAACTAACTTTTTTCTTTCAAATGCTTAGGTGCTTTGTTTACAAAAATTAAGAATGGAGTTTAAAATTTTATATAAATAATAGGTTAGTATTGACTACTGAAATGAGTTTTTTATAAGTTCAATAGAACTGATTGCAACACTTTTAGCAATTTTGAATGTTTTTAATAATAAATTTGGTTGGGCTAAACACTATGTTAAAAGCCTTCTTAGTCATACTTTAATATAAAAATCTTACTACCTTTCATTGTATGTTTACTGACAACAGCCCCCTTCCTTATGAGTTAAGTTATCACTTTAAGAATGTTATTAATAAATGTTACTTGGAAAAAAATAGTTGAGTAATTACTTTGTTCTGACTCATCTTTTTCTTACTGTGAACGTTCATGGCAAAACAGTTAACACTTCATACTACCAAGTAAATTAAAAAGTCATGATACACCCCCATAAATATGTAGTTGCAGTTTTTATCCATCCTGCCTGATGTATGAAAATTACGATTGTTTGTAAATATGTGGTGCTTCTGGTGGCTTGCCTTTTTTTTTTCTTTTTTTCTTTTTTTTTTTCTTTTTGTAGGGGCGGGGGAGATCTGAAATCTGTGATTTGAGGTACATCAATTTTACTGGTTTAACTCAGCAAGCGGTTGTTGCACAGCTGTTACTTATGGGACTCTCTGAAAGCATACCTGACAAACACTGAGTTAGAAATACAACACATGCAGACTTCTTGATGGTAACAAGCTTACTTGCATTCAGCCTAGAAAATAGTGCTGTAGAAGAATTCTTCAATTGGATGTACTTAGCCTTAGGCACGAAGGGCAAGAAAAAGCCCAACTTCAGTCTTGAAACCCAGGCTGGGTTGGAAATGTTGGCAGAGGGGGAAAAAAAAATAAAAATCACTGAACCTGAATGCAGTTGATATGTGTTATGTGAGACATCCCTAGAACCCTGTGGTAATGTATTTGTATTTAGCATGTTTTTAAGTATTTTAAGCCTCTTGTGCTCGGACACTGCAGGTTCCGGTAGCATTGAGTCACAGTAACAGAGTACTGCTGTTTGAATTTCCTTATTTTAAAAAGTAGGGAAATTAGGAAGAACAGACCCAACTGCAATCAGCGAACTTGTTTTTCACTGTCTGTTCCCATGCATTCCATTGTCAGGGCTGGTACATTTGACACTAGCAAAACTGCAAATCTCAGAGGCTTCAAAATTGCAAGTAGAAGAGGGACATTTTCTTCTAAGGAAGGGGGTTACCATTATTAGTTAACAAACTTGCCTGTTTAGATTGGTCCAATCTTTACAATACAATTCCATGTAGATGGAAGGAAAAGCTTTTCACTGTGAGTGTGGTCAAACACTGGAGCAGGTTACCCAGAGAGGTTCTGGAGTCTCCATCCTTGGAGATACTCAAAATACGAGTGGACCCAGGTGTGACAGCCTGCTCTGAGCAGGGGGGTTGCACTAGGCAAGCTAGAGGAGCATTCCAGCTCTACTGCTCTGATTATTAAGGCATTTTTTCCTGTTTGCTTTCCAGTTTGAATAATCGGCAATATTTTTTTTCTTCATACAAAAACTCAAATTTTAACACCGTAATGTGGGTTTGATTTTTCACTTGGAATGATGTACTAAAGCATATTTAAAAGATAGCTTTCGATTAGTAATGCTTTCAGAAGCGAAAGCACTGTTTTATTTTCAAGTAGCCTATATAGCACATTTTACTGTGTGAACGATTTATCTATCTAATTTGGGGGGAAAGGAGGAGAGCAAGTCAGACTGTTATCCCTTTTGTCAGAAGCGAGTGATCAAAGTTCAGGGTTTTATGTTCTTGAGAATGGCTGATGATGGAGGCTCAAGTATCTCTGGAATCCCTCTTATTTATAAAGAATGTGCAAGATCCTGTTTCCCTGAACAGGGCATCAAATAGCTGAGAATAGTTATTTTGCTTGCAGCTCAAAGACCTTTTAACCAAGAAAGCGTTCAGATCAAAGAGCTCCTTTTCAGCTCTTAGTAGTGTGCTCACGGGTATTCTGCCGTCTGGTTTTCTGTTCCCTCTCTTTGC
Organism: Athene noctua; assembly: GCF_965140245.1. NCBI lineage: Eukaryota > Metazoa > Chordata > Aves > Strigiformes > Strigidae > Athene > Athene noctua. The sequence continues at coordinate 4,843,617 of NC_134049.1, forward strand.
TCATGCACATACTCGCCTCCTTTTTTTCCTCCTCTTTTCCGTGTGGGGCAATACCCGCATGTTTTGAAGTGTCTTTGCACGTTACTTTGTCTTGGACAATAATATGTTCCTCTGTTGCAGTATGAACACCCGCGTTTAGGAGGAGGTTTAATCTTTTGGATTCTCTTGAAACAAATGCAGCAGTCGTGCTTACCAATAACAGTCATATAAAACAACGGCTTGTCTTACCTGTGTTATGGTCCCATGGACTTTCTGGGGTCGCATTAATGTTAGTGCAACATCCTTGCTTAGATTTAAAAAAAAAAAAAAGTTTTTTACAGTTTTATTAAAGGTTGAAATGCACTCGTGCTGGCTCTCTTTTTGCAGACGGGCTTCCAGAATGTATGTTTTTAAAGTGCAACAGTAACTCAGTTTACTTTAATTTCAGTCTTTGTTGTGATGTGTCCCATGATCACAGCTACAAGAAAAGTGGGGTCGTCTTAATTAATGTTGCTTTCAAAAGGTAGCAGAGACTATGGTGGGAAACGGATCCATTCTCATGGATTTAAGGCAGCTGACTGCAGAAAATTATCAAACAGGTATTTCTCTGGTAGGTGAGTATTTCTCTGGTAGCTGATTTAAAAAATAAATTTAAAAAGTAAAAATCCATTATAGTAACAATGGAAAAAAGAGCAAATGTATGCCCGTTGGTACCTTTTTCTCTTAGAAATGGAAGAGCAAGCCTCTGCAGGACAAAGTGACACTTTCGTCAAGATCACTGTCAAATGAGAATTCCAAGTTGGACAATTAAGACTCACCTAAAATTTTACCTTTTGCTTATGAAGTACCTATCCCTGGAAAAGAAACAGAACTCTGTAAGAATACCTGTGAACTTGTATCCGACTCCTAAAATTCAGGCAGCAGCTGGTCAGACCTGCTGCCCTGTTCTTGCCAAGCCAAGTTGTTGAGCCTGTCGGCTCCGCCGGCGTTGCCTCCTGTGGCTGCCTGGCCGAGGAGAAGCAGCACCTCAGGCCCCCGCCACCTTCCCACGCTGGCTGGGGCAGGAGATGCTGCACCTCTGCTTCTTGCCGATGGAGCATCTCAGTGCAAAGGCCACCTCGCTGCCTGTCCACCGTGCGCCAGCTCAGCTGCTGACGAGCGAAAACTCAAACCGAAGGATTGGTGAGCCCAAAGATTGCAGTGGGAACAATTTTCACAGGGAAGCTTTTAAAATCCTATAAAAGTTATGGGGGGAGAAAGTTCAGAAGAAACAAAACTGACATAAAGTCGTTTTAGTTAATTTTTAAAGGCAGGCACTGATAAAATCTTGCAAAGGGTCACCATTGTGGTGTAAATGTCGCCATACTGTTCCTGGTAGCTACTGGTTTTACACATGTAAATAGAGACATGTGGAGACACACCCTTGGCAGTTTTGTGCCAGCCTTCGGCCTGCATGGGTTAAGCTCTCAAACACAGCTTTCTGAGCAGTAAGTATCCTATTCCCAAATACAGGATATGTTCACATTAAACTTTAGATGATGGGTTGGGTGAGGTATCTTTTTTTTGTACACTTAGCGAGCGCGTCAAAAGAAAAATCATGAAGAACTACTGTGTGCACTCAACCAAATCAGCTCATTAACTTGAATATCCTTTCCTATTAATATGGAATATCTTTAATGCAGATTTTAAAACTGGAAAACCCGCTCTCATTTGCCTGACTTGGATGTGACAAACCATACCACAAAGCCGGACTCGAGTGACTGGTTTTGCGGTCTGAGCTTGGTGTCATCGGGCCCTTTGCGCTGCCATCAGAAAGCCACTCGACGGTGCTTTCCTGCTGGTGGTGGCAATTTGCCAGTCCCAGAAAAAACGAAGCGCTGAGGGACCTAAGAAGTTTCATGTGTTTTTTCCCTGCATCTGCACTGTAAACGGCTGACCTGGCATAATGCTCTAGCCCGAAGCTAACACCTAAATGCGGTGAAAGCACTGGTGCTGGTGTTGTGCTGGGTCTCACGGATAGAGGGGACCAGAACTGCACTGGTGATACCAAATCAGCTCTCTTATCTCTAAAGGCATGCTACCTCCCTGCTCCCTCCTTGTAATTACTTTGCACAGTAAGATGTCAATTCTATTTTAACAATTTTAACACATGAGAATTTAAATGCATACATTGCTTGTGAGATTGGAGTCTAAATCAGTTACAGGGGATAATTAATGACTGTTAAATTAATGCAAAATTAATATTTTGTACATTACCGTTCTGCTGCTCTATCTTGAATTTACCCTAGATTTTATGACCTATTTCTTGACTGTACAGCTAAGGCACTTGTTTCCTTTAGGGGAATACATCTTCTCATCTGTTAAAGCACAGACTAACTGCTTTTTGGTTTCAAAGAACCTTGGTATAGTGGAAAAGTATTCCTAAACCTTTAGGATCTTTTCAGAAGATGTGTAACTCTGGAGTGCACCACATACCAGCAAAGTAACCAGAATTTTTAAACCATTTAAAAACTGTGAAGTCATACACTTTTTGAGTTTTATTGTCCCTGGCTTCAGTGGAAACAAGGCTCCTTTTAGGTTGTATTTCCTAAGGGTTGAGATTAACAACAATCAGCTGTTTCTACTTCATCCCATTTTGAAATAGCATATTTTGAATTGATGAATGTTGTTGTTGTTGAATTGTGTTTGCAATGTTATTTGGTGTATTATCCAAGAGGTATTGGGCAAAATATTTTCACAAAAAACTTGGTAACTCCAGCACTATAAAAACCCTTTACAAATAACAGAGGGGACTTACAGATCCTGTTAACCTGTGTCCTCGTATGCTTTTTTACCTGACTTGACAAATTTTAAACTTTCATGTTGAAAAAATAAGTATTCTCAGTGTTTGGGAGCAGCACTCAGAACGCAAACTGGTGAGTTGCTGCTTTAGCTATAGCTAGACAGCTGATTTACCTAGATAGATCAGAAATGGACAAACATGTGGCCAAAAAAAAGAAAAAAAAGTTTTGGGGAGAATTCACCACTGTTAAAAGAATAAGACAAGTGAGTCAGTAATGCCTCTTTTCTGCCACAGATGACTTTAGTAAGGGACAAAAATGGTTTCTACACAGAATCTCTTTGACCTTGAGTAGGGCATTAACTAGATCTCCTTATCAGTTGGCATTTGCATCTGATTTAACTACCTGAACTCCAGCACATATTTTGACCAACTCTTAAGAACAGCTGCAGAATAACAGAGCGTGCCTCTGGTAGAACTTTTTGTGGAGTTAAACAAAAAAAAGTCAAAACCGGATAACTTTTATCTAATAACTCACTTCTCACAAAGGGGAATGCTGTATTTTAATTTTTTTCTGCGCATGAGTCAGTATTTCATCTACATGAGGGTGAGTGAGCAATCAAACAGGCACATCCTAGCTGCTGGATATTGCAATATTGAGATAAGGGCTTTCTTAGAGAGGTTTCTTATAATCAGTGAGATCAAGTTACAGCTAGTTTAATGCGATGTAAAACCTATGAAGGTTGACATCACAACTTTTACTAGTTCTGGTGATGATAACATCACAAACTCAACATAGAGTGCCAGTGACAGACTGATAGTTTAGTTTGAGATATAAAAATGAGATATAGGAACCACACAGCAAAAGGAATTTTTTAAAAACCAGTTATGTTCCATTTTAGATAACAGAAGCTTACTTCAGGTTAAGGTCCTTAAATGCAGTAAGGTACAAAATAATGCTTCATTATTTCCTTCTAATTCACAGCTGACAGTTGTTGATTTCGAAGGAGATATCAGAGGAGTTTTGAGTTGACTATTGGTGTGGTTGGAAGGTAACACTTAGAGTGACAAGTAGCAAATATTTATCCTACTGCTTAGCCCTCTAAGGTTGAGGTACGGTGATGAAAACAAGATTTAACATCGGAATGAACAAGAATTCACTTTTTTGGATGACTAATGCTGCTAGCTTAGGGTCTGATCACGTCATGTTCTGTATGGCAGATCAACGTAATAAAAGGATAGAAGGTGACTTCCTTGTGCCATGTGCCATCTCTCCCAGGTCACAGGGATGTATTTCACTGTGGTGCTATGTCCTGCCCCCCCCTTCACAACACTGAAGGCTGACGCTCTCCCAGACAGAGTGAGGCAGAGAGGATGTCGATGACTCATTTTCCCTTCATTTTCTTCACAAGCTGTTCCAGTGAAACAATGTGCTGTCTCTCCATCTAAGCTTATCACAAACAGTTTAACTCTCAAACAATTTGATGTCAATCTCTTTACAGTTTTGCAGGATCAACAGGAAAAAAGGCATGGAAAATTCCTCACCTCAAGCATGTTCTCCTAAAACAATAGCTTGTACCAGAGAAGTCGCATGCCCAGGCTGGCCTCCAGCTACTTTTTCCCAATTCACTTGCTCCTTCTAGCTCTTGAATTTACAAATATTAAACTTAGAGGCCAACATGATAACCGTGAGAATCAAGTCATTACAGCCCAAATATTGCTGTGAGATGAGATGAGGGACCTAATCATAGAAGAACTTGCTCGTTAACTTCTCATGGGATGTGAGAAGGTGAAGTTTAAATAATTAACTAGAAATGGGAAAAAGAAAAAGAGAGGAAGCAGGAATGCGGTAGTTTGTCAGAAATGCCTTATAGTGTTAGCTGAAGAATTCAGAAATCCCCCATTTTCTCTGCTTTCCTTTGGAAAGTTCTTAAACCAACTCCAGAAAATTTTACCGGGCTTCCACTTCTTCTTGTTCCGTAAGCCAAGAACCAGCACTAGCACATGGGAATGCGGGCGGGAACAAGTAGCTGCGGATCAGCACGCTTGGGATTTCTGCTGCAGTAAGAGAGTGAATTTAGCCTGATAGTTGTGAGATCTTGTACCCAGAACTAATTTAAGTTTTCCCTGGAAATACCCGGTTTTCCTATTCAATGGAAATTAAGAGTCCTAGGAGCCTAATTTTCATTCCTCTGTGAGATAGCACAAATTCTTCTGACCTTAACTAAAAGCAAGCGTTAGGAGTTCCCCTCCAGCAACACCCTAATGTGGAGCTGAATGCCCGCAGTTGCTTGGGTCTTCGCAAATTTGCGCCTGTTGTTGGCAGCAAATGGTTCTGCTACAAATGGTTCTGCTACCAGAATTCAGTACTGCGCTCCTCTGCTGACTGGCTGTTCACACGAGGACGTTTTGTTTCTTGTTTCATCCTCAGTTTAAACTAGCAGCTGCCAGTTCTGCTGCTTTGTTTTTTAATGCTTGATTTTTTTGATCATCCCTTTCTCACCGTTGCGGTGGGTCTAGTAAACGTGGTGGCGTACTGAGCCTCAGACTTACCCTCAGAGGCCGTCTGTGTCACACCGAGGCTCCGAGTTTTGGACTGTGCGTGCAGAGCTCGGTTATCCTGCGAGGCACAAACCCATGGTTCAGGTCCGAGCGCACGCTCGCCTGTCTCTCAGCCCAGCGCGATGCGGAGTTAACGTTGGCTTTCGGCAGCAAGGGGAGACGGACGATACCTGCTTCAACATCGTGTCACAGCAGCGCAAATGATAAGGCTCCGCCAATGAAAGATTTGAAATGAATCTGGGTGTTCTGAGTTTATACAAAATTACCGCTCTCGGCTATGGCATTTTAGAAATGGTACCAGGACCTCTGAGCCTGATTTAACTCACTTTTGAACCGTATTTCCATTGCAAAGGAAAACACTGAGCCATCTAATTGCATATGTCTTAAAGAAAAATTAATACCATTAACATTAGACATACATTTCTGATTTTTTTTTTTCTAGGAAGTCGTTATTTTTCCTATTTAAGGAATAAATTTTTGAATCCAAATTTTGAATATTTAAATAATTTGAGCCAAATCTTCCCCCCCCCCCCCCCCCCTTACAGACGCTGTTTGTGCTAGTACACTGTTGTAAAAGATACGTAATGAAACCTGTAGTGGAAATTACTCCCACGAGTAATTTGTGATACCGATTCTCAAAGTTTGCCGATTGCAGACACAGACAGCAGACCAGGCTCCTGCGCTGGGCAGTTCCTGATCTTATTGAAGAAATGCGTCCTCGTCTTCCCCCCCCTCCCCTCCAAGCATGAACTTTCCTCTACTTTCGCTCAGGCCGAGTTACAAAATCTGTTTGACACGACGTTAATGGCGGCACTGCCACGCGTGACCACGGCCCGCGAGCAACGCTCGAACCCGTCTGCACTCGCTCTGCTCCCCGTTGGGCGGCTGAGGTGATGGGTGAGGCCGGGTGACCCCCCCGAGGCACCACTACCCGTGATTTACCCACGCGCGGCCCGCTCCGCCGTGACATTCCTCGGCCCGCGCCGCCGCGGGCTCTGGGAGCGGAGCGTCCCGCCTTGAGCCGCGCGGGTCCAGCCGGCCCGGGAGGCTCCGCTCGCAGCGCCTGCCCGCCGGCAGCGCGCAGCCATCTTCGGGGCACTTCGGGAGGCGGCTCAGGGCCCCCCCCCCGCTCTCCCCCGCCCTGTGGGCAGAGGCCGCGGCCGCCGCCGCCCTCCCCTCGGCTCCCCGCCGCCCTGAGGGGGCCCGGCGCGGCGGGCAGGGCGGCCCCCTCCTCCCGGGGGCGGTGCGCGCTGACGCGGCAGCGCCGCGGCTCTCCGCCGGCCGAGTCGCACAATTATGAGAAAGGGCCGCCGGGCCGAGGCTGCCGCTAGCGCTGGGTCCCGGTGCGGAGCCGAGGCAGCGCCGTCCTCCTCTCCCCGCGCTTCCCCTCGCCCCCGGAGCGCTGTCCTCGCCCGGCTCCTCCCCAGCCAGCCCGCCGCGGCCGCCGAGCTCAGCCCCGATAGATGGAGACAGGCCCCGCCACCGCCGACGCCGAACCACGAGCAGGAGCTGCCCGGCGCGGGGAGAGCCAGAGTCGGCGCCGAGACCCAGCCCGGCCCTGAGGAGAATGGTGAGGGCGGCGGCGGGCCGGGGGGGGGGGGAGCGGCGGGCCGGGGGCGCCGGCCGCCGGGTCAGACCCGTCCCGGCCGCCCGCTCCGGGTCGCCGCCTGCCGCGGCCGTCCCGCTCCGGCGCGGCCGCCCTGGCCCCCGGGCTCGCCCCTCGCCGCGGCGGCGCTGCCCAGCCCGCCCCCTCCGGGGTGCCGCGGCGGAGGGACCCCGCCGGGTGTCACCTCCGGCCCGGAAGGGGAGGCGCGGGCTCGGGCCCGTCGGCGCGCGGAGCCGCGGCCGCTGAGGGCCGGCGGGGCGCCCCGGCGTCACCCCCCTCCGTGCCCGGAGGCTCCCGGCGGCTCCCGGCCGGCGCTGACCCCGGCCGCCGGGGCGAGGCTCCCGCCGCCGCGCGGCATTTCTGGAGCCGCCTCGCGTGGTGCCCGCGGGGCCGAGCCACCGCCGCCCTGCTGCTGCCGCCGGCCCGGCGCGGGGCCGGCCGCTGCCCTCCGCCCCCCCGGGGCAGCCGGTCCCGCGGCGGAGGATCGTGCCCGCCCGCTCAGTGCTCTCTGGGCGCTGCGTGGGGTTTTGTCCCCGCACCGGCGGCGGGCTCTGCGGTTCTCGGGATGCAGCTCCTGCCCCTCTCAGCTTCTACCTGCTGAATTTTTACAGTTTCTACGCGTCGCCATCTACAAGGGAGCGCATAAGCCTTACGAAGAGGTGTACGAGCTTCTACAAAGAAAACACAGTTTTAATTCCAGCTCTTTTCTTTTTCTGGCTGCTGATCGGTTCTTTATCCCTATAACTTTTTTCCTTAATTGCTGTTTACAGCGTTTACCCGCCATATCAAATGCTTTTAAATAATTTTGAAAGTCTTAAGTGTGGGGCGTAAGTCTGTGGATTTCTGCAGTCTGCTCGAACTTCTAGTCAAATGCTTTATTTCATTTTAAATAAAGCCGTTTCATTTCACAGGATACTGTTCAAAGCCACAGGGATTCATACCCACGAACCTTCCCTTTCTGGCTGTATCTGTAAGCTGTGTAGAAATGTGGGCTGTCTTTTTCTAGAATCTGCAAATCCAGCACTCTTCTAGGAAGAAGCTGAAAGTGCAACCTTCCCTTCTGACTTGAAAGAGTACTTGGCATCTCCCACTTGTGTGGTACTTGCTCTTCTCAACTGAAGGGCTTTTCTTTAGTGTGGGGAGGGTGATTGTTCTGGTTTTGGGGTGTTTTTTTTTTTAGTTCTGGTGTTTTGTGGGTGCTGACATAGCCTAGGAACGTACAGATTGCTTTTAACCGTTATGGATTTGTAAGCCGATCGTAGCTTTGCAGTTTTTCTGGCAACGTGATGTGTTTGCAATGTGTTATACTTGCCACGTGTTTATCAGGTATTTTGAAACCGCTGTTTAACAGGTGTTTTGTCTGAGTTGAATATTGGAGGTTTTATGCGAGTTCATTTTGTTAAATATTTCCCTGCTGTTCCACGATTATTTAGCAATTTGGAATAATTGCTGGACAGTGTCCAACATTAAATCAGGAATTATTCTAAAGAGTGACTTGTTCAGTGTGGCAATTCCGGGAGTTCAGTCTTTTTTTTTATGTGTCTGTGTGGGTGAGATAAGTGTCTGCTAGATCATCCTTCATACCTTCTGGTATGAGGCCATTCTTGACTTTGCTATTTAAAGTGGGGAAAAAAAAACCTTTGTGCATGTGGAACTGTTTAGGCTGGTTTTGCACTGTTTGTACCTTAGTTTCCTGATGTGTTACTTTGATTTTTTTTTTTTTTTTTTTTTTGCTTGCTTGCTTGCTTGAGCTCAGGAATGGAAGGGTAATTTTCACTTGTCATATAAAGGCACCTTGAAACTTCACCTTGCATTTAACAGTTATCTTGCTTATATTTAAAGATACTCTATCAGATTGTCTACCTCCCTACGCGGATTACCTTGGATAGAGGTACTCCATTGTGTTTTAAACTTTCATTTATTTTCTTGTCCCTTGAGGCTCTGTGTAACTCTAGGCTTGCTGCCTTACCTTTTTGTCTTATCACATCAGTCCTGCTTTCTCTGCTCTGCTGGTGATAGACTGCAGCATCCAAACTCCTCTCATTTTCTCATAGTTATCTTTACCACTTGCTGTGCTTCCCTTTCCTGGAAGCTTTGCACCAACACCCAAACTTTTCCTGCTTCTCTTTCATGTCCCTTCATGAGGTGCATTTCTATTAACTGTTCACTCCTTGTGGACAGTCGTGAGAGATGAGTATTTTCTAAACAAACCAATGTTATTTAGAACTTAAATAATTGATGGTGACATAATAGGGTTTGGCCATATTGGTCTGTTGATTTTTACACAAGTAGTGTTGCAAATACTTCTCTAAGAGGACTTGTCAAAAAGTGTGTCTGAAGGGAAGCAGATGCTTTTATAGTGTAAGTCTTTTTCCCAGAAAGACCTTGATTAGCCTAATTAGTACAATACATAGCTATACTAGCAGTGACAGTTTTACTAAACTTCTGATGCTGTCAGCATATTGTCTGAAGCCCACATTTGAAGTTCCAGGCTTTGAAGACTTGAGATTGGATTTTGAAATTGTGGCTTATGCTTTGAAAAATAATGACAATGAAATTATACTTGTCATGCTAATATACTTAACCTGAAAAATGTATCTCTTTTTTTTAACAGATATTTATTTCTTTTGGAATCCCTCATTTCCGTTAACTCTGTCTACTTTGGCCGCAATATTTGCGTGCCACATTAATTTGCTGAAACAAGTAACATTAGTTCTGTTCTTTTGTCCTACTTTAAAAAAGGCAAACTGACAGTAAAATCAATGTGTGTGTTTTTCAGAACTGAAGTTTTGCCTTTGAGGTAAATGTTTCTTGTTTCTAATGTGAATAATTCTGTCTTGGTGCATTTTAGCTTCACTGGTTGAAATTCCAGCAGCTGGCTTTGCAGCAGAGAAGTTACAGAATAATCTCAGTCTGTGTGTATTTGGATAAGATACATGTATGATTATTAAAGATAATGTCACTTCTTCACTCTGATACTGACAAGTAGTGGTGGCCACTGACAAATGGGTCTATATGCTTCGTTATTTCTACAAAAAATAGTGATACTGACCTGACCTCTGGTAAAACTTGAACAAAGTTTGTGGCATGCTTTCTTCATGTTCCCTGGCCTGAAACCTTCTTTGTCCTCTCTTGTATTTTCTGCAATCTTGTTATTGTCTTTGATTTGATTTAATCCCATCTCTTTTGCTCACATAATGGGAATGTGCTGGTAATAGTGGCATGTTAATGTATCGTGATACGATCTCTACCAAAAATGATCTACCCAATCCTTGGTTTCTGTTATTTTTATTACTTTAAGCTTAGCTTTTCTTTTACTTGAACTGTATATGTTTTTGTATTTCAAGTAATAGCAAGCTAATCTGAGAGAAGAACAGAAAAAGTAAACCCCCAAAACCTTTTTATTGGCAAGCTTTGCTTCCTGACCTGGCTTGGCACAGGATTAGCTGAGCATCAGTGCTGCTGCACAAGAGGGGAGGTAGAATGTGCAGGAGGTGACTAGTCCTTTTGGTAGCAGCTGGTCATTAAACCAGCATTGCCTGGCACGCCGAACCATTGCATCTGACTGGATGGCACCGCGGGCCCGAGCAGCAGTGTTTCAGAGACCGGTCTCATTCACAGCTGTTGCACTGACAGAGGGAATGTTATTTTTTTGAGGAGTGGTGAGGTTTGTTCAGCCTTTTTTATACCTGTATTTGGCTTAGGATGTGAAGTGGATGTGAGCCCTTTTAAAGCAGGGTGTGAGCCACTTTCTCTAACTACTGGGTTTGCTGGAACCACAGTACAGCTCGAGTTTGTTTTTCTCCGCAGCTGCTGTAATTCTCGCACAGAAGTAGGGACCACGCAGGTTGTCTAATCGCTGTTAGGTGAGCAGAGGAAATTTCTTACCTCTTGGTTCTTTCCAAGAAGGAAAGGCCAGTGAACTTCTGATGGGATAATGAAATAAAAACCAAGAGAGAAACTGGGATAAATAGCATCGTTATACTTAACTGTATACATTTTTTTTTTTTCCTTCCCAAGGATTGGGTGAAAAATGTTCTAAACATACGGGAAATACAGGGGGAAAAAATAACTGTGGTGCTGATAGTTCCTAAAAGCTGTCTTATGAAAGGACTAGGATATTTAACACTGGAAAATGCTTTGACAACATATGCTATGAGGATGTTGCAGGATAATAATATAGTGGTGGTTGATTACCGAGGAGAGTTTAAAGTATGGTAACAAACTGACAGCGTGTTAAAGCGAATTGAACTTGTTTATAAATCAGGCATTTTTTTTCCCTTAACTAAAGCAAAGTTCATATATTACTGAGGTGCTAGAGTACCATGGGATAAAGCCCTGGAGTGAAGAGGGGCCCAGAAAGCTGGTTTTTATTCAAGGATTGCCTCTGCCAAGCTCAGGAGCAATGCATCCCAACAAAGAGGAGGTCAGGTAAAAACACCAGGAGGCCTGCATGGATGGACAAGGAGCTCCTGGACAAGCTCAGACAGAACAAGAAAGCCTACAGAGGGTGGAAGCAAGGACAGGCAGCCTGGAAGGAACACAGAAACTCTGAGTGGCCAGGGATCAGGTTAGGAGGGCCAAAGCCACCTGATAGAATTAAATCTGGCCAGGGATGTCAAGGGCAACATTAAAGCTTCTGTAGGTACATTGGTGATAAAAGGAAGACTAGGGAAAATGTGCTCTGCCTTCGGAAGGAAGAGGGAGACTTGGTCACCTGGGATATGGAGAAGGCTGAGGTACTCAACAACATTTTGCCTCAGTCTTCACCAGCAAGGGCTCCAGCCACACCACCCAAGACACAGACGGCAAAGGCAGAGACGGGGGAGAATGAAGAACCACCCACTGTGGGAAAAGATCAGGTTTGAGACCATCCAAAGAACCTGAAGGTGCACAAGTCCATGGGACCTGATGAGATGCATCCACGGGTCCTGAGGGAAGTGGCTAAGCCACTGTCCATCATATTTGAGACATCATGGCAGTCCAGTGAAGTTCCCACTGACTGGAAAAGGGGAAACATAACCCCCATTTTTAAAAAGGGAAACAAAGGGCACCCAGGGGACTACATGCCAGTCAGTCTCACCTCTGTGCCAAACAAGATCATGGAGTGGATCCTCCTGGAAACTCTGCTAGGGCACATGGAAATGAGGAGGCAAGTGGTGACAGCCAGCATGGCTTCAATAAGGGCAAATCGTGCCTGACAGCTTTGGTGGCCTTCTACAGTGGGGTTACAGCGTTGGTGGGTAAGGGAAGAGCAACCGACATCATCTACCTGGACTTGTGCAAAGCATCTGACACTGTCCCACACAACATCCTTGTCTCTGAACTGGAGAGACATGGATGTGACAGACGGAGCACTTGGTGGAGAAGGAATTGGCTGGATGGTCACGCTCAAAGAGTTGTGGTGAGCAGCTCGATGTCCTGTGGAGAGCGGTGACGAGTGGCGTCCTCAGGGGTCGGGGCTGGGACCGGCGCTGTTTGACATCTTTGTTGGGGACACGGGCAGTGGGATCGAGGCACCCTCAGCAAGTTTGGCAACGACACCAAGCTGTGTGGGGGGGTCGACACGCTGGAGGGAAGGGATGGGCCATCCAGAGGGGCCTGGACAGGCTGGAGAGGTGGGGCCGTGCCAACCTCATGGAGTTCAACAAGGCCAAGGGCAAGGTCCTGCCCATGGGTCGGGGCAATCCCCAGCACAAACACAGGCTGGGGGAGGAGTGGATTGAGAGCAGCCCCGAGGAGAAGGACTTGGGGGTGTCAGTGGATGGAAAACTGAGTGTGAGCCAGCAATGTGCGCTGGCAGCCCAGAAAGCCAACGGTATCCTGGGCTGCACCCAGAGCAGTGTGGGCAGCAGGGCGAGGGAGGGGATTCTCCCCCTCTACTCTGCTCTTGTGAGACCCCCCTGCAGGGCTGGGTCCAGCTCTGGGGCCCTCAACATCAGAAGGACATGGACCTGCTGGAGCAGGTCCAGAGGAGGCCACGCAGATGCTCAGGGGGCTGGAGCCCCTCCCCTGTGAGGCCAGGCTGAGAGAGTTGGGGGTGTTCAGCCTGGAGAAGAGAAGGCTCCGGGGAGAGCTTATAGCGGCCTCCCCGTGCTTAAAGGGGCTGCAGGGAAGATGGGGAGGGACTCGTTATCAGGGGGTGTAGGGATAGGGTGAGGGGTAATGGTCTTAGATCGTGGATCTAGATTAGACATAAGGAAGCAATTCTTCCCTGTGAGGGTGGTGAGGCCCTGGCCCAGGTTGCCCAGAGCAGCTGTGGCTGCCCCCTCCCTGGCAGGGTTCAAGGCCGGGTTGGACGGGGCTTTGGGCAACCTGGGCTAGTGGAAGGTGGCCCTGCCCATGGCAGGAGGGTGGAACTAGATGATCTTTAAGGTCCCTTCCAACCCAAACCAGTCTACGATTAAACCTTATTTCTGGGAATTTCTCCATGTTGTTTTTGTTGTTTGATTTTTTGTTAAATGCTAGCAGTCACATCAGAGTTATAGATTGTTTAATATTTATGTTAGAACACTATAATTTTTTCCTAAAGACTCTTACAAACTCATTCTAACTCAAGCTGTTTCACGCATTTTCTACTGTTAGATTTTCTGAAATGTTTGAACTGTCTGTGTGTATGGCAAATATGAGTTACTGTATCCCAACCCATCTTTATTTCATTTGATTTCAGCTGGAGGAGGATGGTATGTGCTATGTGTGCTAGCATACCTGTTGATTTTCTACAGCTGCAGAATTTTGAGTTTTAGAGGCTGATTCAGTAATAAACTTGGTACTCTGTTGTGAGTAGTTTGACAACTAATGTTTTCACAGGATCATCCCACTTCAGGAACAGCTATTTTAAACCCTCTGCAAAGCTTTATTGCTACTTTATCTTCAACCTGTCCCTGGAGATAACTAGTTCACATTCAGATACAGCCCACCATGAAGTGCTTATTTTGTTTAAATGCACATCATGTGTTTTGCAAAGGGTATGCAACTGGCTAATACAGTTTCAAAGAGTATAGGTAGATGTGTGCATATAGTTTGTCTACATCTGAAAATTATCCACGTGTGAATCTTACCAGTGTCTATACTGCTAGTAATACAGTAATAATTTGGGAGGCCTCGTTTCGAGTGGGAGAGCTTTGGAGATATTTCAAGGTCTGTGGCAGCCTAGTGTCAGGGTTGGAGCCCAGAGGGCAACTGAGCACAATGGAGCTGCTCACTCCTTCCCCCCCCCAGGAATGGGAAGGAGAAAATAAAATCAAAAGGCTCAGGAATGGGGATAAGAATGTGAAGGGATGACTCACCTCTTATGGTCATGGACAAAAGACAGACTCGTTAGGGGAAGAGAAAGAACATCAATTTAATTCAAACACCACCACTTAAACAGAGTAGGACAGTAAGAAGTATTACCACATCTTAAAAACACCCTTCTCCCCCCCCCTTTTCCTATCTTCCTGAGCTCAGCTTTGCTCCCAATTTCTCCACCTTCTCCCCCCTCCAGCAGTGCAGGGGGTGGGGAGTGGGAGTTGTGATCGGTTTGTCTCACGTTGTTTCTGCTGCTCCTTTCTCCGTAGGGGGAGGACTCCTCACACTCTCACCTGCTCCAGTGTTTCCTATGGGAGACAGCCCTCCACAAACTTTTTCTAACGTGGGTCCTTTCCACAGGTTGCAGCTCTTCATGAACTGCTCCAGTATGGGTCCCTCCCACGGGCCACAGCTCTTCAGTCACGAACCCAACACACCTGGTCAGGCTTTTTGCTTCTTACTCATGGATCCCAAAGCCTGGTGTGGATGACTTCCCATGCTGTTGGATTCTTCCTTTAGTTGTTTACTACTAATGAAATGAGATTTAAAAAAACCCAAACCCTGCAAGTTCTGAAAATTGACATATTTCTATTAAGTTCTGGTTTGCTGATTTTTATTTTTCGTTTTTATTTTTTACTGACAGCCTGAATACAGTAGTTTATTTTTGGTGTCATAGACGTTCCTGCTTGAGAATACTTTCTCAGTTACCGCTCTAAATTAACTTAATCTAGGTGTTCAGTCTTTCACCATAATATAACTGTAATCTTCAAAGCCTGGGAAAGTGTCTGTTACAGCTTAGTCTTCAATCAATGGTTATTGCAATTGAATACCAGCCTTTGTTCGTGGGTTGTTCCCACTTACCTCTACCCAAAGAGGCACTTATTTTCTTAATCTTATCTTCTTGATTCTTGTCACCTTTGCTGAAAGACAAACAGAAAGGATGTTTTCGCTTTGTTAGTCCCCTGACTTGTGCTGGGTGCAAGATGTCCTTGGCTGGCGGCTCTTATCCTAATACCTGCTAAGATTTTCTAATCCTAATACTGCAAAGTGGTAATCGGGTTTTGTGAAATGTGGACTTGGCAAACTTGACTTTTAAAATTTAAATTTATGCTTTCTGCGAATGAATTTCTAGTTATGCTGTTAGGAATACTGTGTTTCTCAAGCATTTATTGCCTAAAAATTTCTAGACTCAGACTAGCGCTTTTAGAATGAGTATTACTTAGCAGTCCAGATCTTCCCACTATTACTCACTTCATTGACAATATAATTCCTAGGACTGACCTAGAGTGCTTGAGGCGTGGATGCATGTGTGTTGAAGGGTAATAATCTCAGATACAGGGCAGGGTTGATGTTCAAGTCCATAGCATCTTTACTAGCCACTCCCAAATCTGCCAAAAGCCTTCTTAAAGGTGTGGTTGTAATCCAGTCTAAACTCTTTTAAGACCTGGCTATCACCCATCCGCTGGCCCTTTATGCTTCCCTCTGTGCTCAGTCACTGTTTCGGGGATCTGAATTGGGTAAACATCTAATCACCTTTTTTTTTTTTTTTTTTTTTTGTGTGTGAGGATTATTTCGTTGGTCATTTCCCTGAATCAGCTCTCCATGTGACTGCATAAATGCTGGTGCTGGTATGAGATAGGGTGGGATCATGTGTAGAGGCTTAGGAAAATGAGTTTGTGGCACCCCTGACTTTACATGAGCTGTGAGGCTGGTTTGGAAGCTTGCTCCGAGTGCTTAAAAGAGTTGACTTGTGCCATCATATTAGTAAATGTTTGGTTACTCTGTACATGAGTGTTTTCGAAGTCCTGCAGCCTTGTGTGCAGGCATGGGTGGAACTGTGCCATCACAAGTCAGGTTCTGTAGCCTCTTCAAAGTGTAAACCAAATTGCATTGGAGACCTTGTCAATTGTACTGCAGGCATGTAGTAGCTATGCTTGAATGCTTTTGTATCTAAATTTTTCTTTACGGAGGATGTTTTTCTTGACCTTTTTTTCTGAATGTGTGCTACCAGATGTAAGGTAGCTTTTTTACCAGATACGCTGTGCTGTAGTCTCTGAACTGAGCTGCATCACGATGAGTTTGACCTCTCCCATCAAGTTATTTCTGTTGGCAAATGATCCACTGCTGGTAACTTGTCTTGCATAACAAAATATAGCTAGATTCTTTTTTTCCCTCTATGTTCTTAACATGCTGCTTATTTTCTTTTTAGTGCTATTCCCATTCCTGATTAACTTTCTCAAGAAGCTGAACCTATTCCTTTGGGGTAGGAGAGAGTGAAGCTGTATTCTACTGATGTATCAGATAGAGCTCAGCACGCAGCCATGTGGCCAGGTTCAAGGACAGTCATGCTGATGTACGACATGGTTTGTGTAGTAAACTCAATCAGGTGTACTAGTTTGTAGCTAGAGCCAGTCTGAAAAAGCTCATTTTCCTTTCAAAGCCTGTCCCTGTGGCTGCTGCAGTCATGCAAGTATTTAGTCAGGAATAACTTCAGTCACCTGAATAGGTTAAATTATGTACGTGCTTAAGTGGCGTGATTGGAGCCTAAAAATACCAGTTGTGTAATTACAGAACTGTTAATCAACTTTCTCTTCAATTATAAAAATCAGTTAATCTACAAGAGTAGGTGCAGTTAATGATGTTTTAAATGTCAGAGTCTTACCAGCTTCTCCTGTGTTCCCTGGCTGTGATACTGTCAGAACTGTAGTTTTTAGGATTCAGTTAAACAGCAAATTTAATAAAACTTCAGCTGAAGGTATTAGAAGAGTGCATGGCTGAGGGTTATCTTCTGGCCAAAAAGCTTGAGAGTGATTGATCTTGAAGGAATTCCTGCTCGTGATAGTAATCTCACAGTAGGGAAAGAGTATTGAATCACCGATACCGTAGCTGACAAATATCCCAGACAACTTTCTAGGAACTTAGCATCGTCTGATGTTGCAATGCCTTTGGATGCAGAACTAGTTGGAAGAGGCTCTCACACTCCTCCTGATTTCACAGGCTGTAGTTTACCAACTTCTTAATTCTGCTGCTGAAGATGTTCTTGGGGTTATGCTGCAGACGAGCCCACAGGACAGCCCTGAGAGCACTTGCTTTGGCCTGTGTGAGGGGCACTAAGCAAAGATGTGGAGGTTGGGATGGACTTTAATCTTTTAAACTGGCATTAACTGGCCTTGCAGCCAGAGGCATTGAAAAGCAGAAATATCCCCTTAACTAACCTTTGTCCTTTTATTCAGAAATGCACTTGATGAAAATGCATGCCTTTGCCTCATGAAGCAATTGCTCTGTCTTATTCTTGTTGTTTTGTTGGGTTTTTTTTTTAAATAAAAATCTTACACAGAAAAATCCTCTAAGTTTTCAGCTGAGGAAAAAACACAGTTTATATGCATGTAGTTTTTCCTACCTCTGTATGTAGGGGACTCTTCACTCTTAAAATTCTCTAATTATTTCAAATGCATTAGTGAAGCAAGGTGGTCTTTTTATGTTGCTTATATAGGGAAAGATGGCAGAAAACACTCATCCTTGTCACGGTTTGGGCTGCCAGCTAGTGTTACGGGTGAACATTCTGCAGTGATGCAGGCTGCTAACAAACAAGTCATTGTTTGAGTGCATCATCTTGTGTTTGGTGTTTTGTAGCCCGTGAGAGAAATATTTGGTACTAAGTATAATCGTAGTACTTTGCTGGACAACGTGATACAGTAAACTCTGGGCTACACTTTCTTCCTGCTATAGAAAATGAGCAAGACTGAGACTTGTCCTGCCTTCAGAAAAATCCTGTTTTCAGGTTGTAGAAAAATGTTTTCTGGTCACATGCGTATAGACAATCTGCAGAATACAGGTAAGGCTTGGCAGAGAGGGGGAGGATTATTCTCAAAAGCTAATGAGGCAGTGAGTCCCTAGGCTTGCTCAGTTGAAGACTGAGGGGGATTCAGAGCAGCTCTTTCCTCTCTGCAGAGAGGATGCAGAAAAATTAGCACTGCTAAGATAAGGTTAGTCTTTTTGACTGTCCTCTTGGGTGTCGTTACTGAATTTTTCAGTTTTTTTCTGAGAAATGTAAAGATCTTGCATGTAGGACAAGAAAAATCTTTTGTAATTAATGTTGGGTTTTAATTATACCATCAGTTAGGAAAAAGCATCTTCTGTGCCAAATGAGAATGGGTGCTATTCTCAAACCCAGGGTATCTGCCCACCTAAAATGTGACCTTAGGCAACACGTTCTTGCTTCATTGGCAGCTCTCCAAGAAATAAAATAGTACTGTCTTATCTTCCTTTCCTTCCTGAACATCAGGATACAGATGCTTAGAAAGATTGCCGTTTTGTGTGACAGATCTGTAGTCTTCCTGGATGCCTGGAGTGAGTGTGCTTTGGGGGATTATTTTGATGGACCTTGACAGTATGCTTAGACCAGTGCAGCTGTTTTGCTAACCCAGTATCTTACTGCTACCTAAGGGGATGTGCTATTTCCCTTGTCCCACCCTGATCATGGCCATGTGGTCCTTTCATGTGCCTTAGTTTTCTGGCCAGTTTGCATCTGAATCAGTTCATTTTGATATCAGAGCTACCTGCTCTTTTTTTTTTTTTCCTGGAAATAATGTGCTGATTTAGGGAGCTCAGTCACTCACCAAAGGGCTAGTGTGCAACTGCTGGTGGGAGGGAAGTCGCAGGAGAACGGGTGGGAGGGCAGAGTAGTAACTTGCTCAGCTTTTCTTCTCTAACTGCACCCTCGCTGTATAATTGAAGAACTTCATCTGTTAAAGCAAATATTTCCCCTATGTATCTTGGCTTTGCTCTGTAGCCAGGACTTCCACCTCACTGTTGTCTTTTGTTTCTCTAGAATGAGTCTTCACTCCTTACACCTCAGGCTCCTCTGTCCTACTGGGGGAAAGTCCAGTACAGCTTAGGCAGGCCTTTGTGCCACATACCACTCAGCATTGGTGAGTTTTACTGGAAGTGAGTATGCTGGAAGAAATAATAAACAGAAAATTCAAGTGGTGGTGTGATCTCCCAATACAATTTAATTAGTTATTCCTTCCGACCCCATAAAAACAAACAAAAAGAGGTTACTTTATTTCCAAAAATTGTATATTTAATTTCTGAGTGATTACTTAGGCTTTCTGGTATTTAACACAGGTGTGTTGCAGGTAGTTCAGTTCTGTGTGTAACCTGCAATTCTGCATCGATATTTGGTGGAAGACCTGAAAACTAGTTTCTTTGATCTGCTTAAGTAGAGGACACCTATGTCACTGTGCAATAAACACAAATTAAGAGATAAGATTGAGACAATAAATTGTACATCCTAGGGATGTACAACCTGCATTGCTTCATTATACTTTCAATTAGTGAACAGTTATTTTGAATGGATCTCTTTTTTATGTTTCAGATTTTTTTTTTTCTTGACTTGATCTTTCTTCTATCAAATATATTGAGTTTTCCCTGCTAGAGCAAAAAGGGAGTTTTTGTCCCCACAGATTATTATGGGTTTTGGTTGATAATGTCCAGCTTGATGAATCAGAGTATCTCAAGTCTATACAAGTGTTTGATAAGAGTTTTGTGCTTTTGCTTTGAGATCTGAATACTCAGCTTGGGGATGTGAGCTTGCTGAGGCAACCTTGGAAGACAGGGAGAAAGGAGGAGCACCAAAAGACATTCTTCTGTTTCCCTCTGCATTAGAGCTAGCCAGAGCTAGGTTTAAATCAGTAGTTAGGCATTAGGATGTCTGTGCTTGTATCTTCATTAGCAATGCTGTGTGCATGTGAAGGATAGTGTGATAGGAAGCTTTGTAGTGCTTTTGGTAAATGGTGCAGTAAAGTGGTACATTTTAGTGGCCTGAGCGTTGACTTGGAGATAAAATGAATGACTTTTATGTTCTCTCACAATACATTGCATTGTGTAGGTTTTACAGCTCTGGTGATAATATTTAAAATAAATATTCATGAAGAGGAATGTAACAGTGTAGTTGAGACTTTCAAAACATGCTAAATAATAAAATGGTTGAATGCTGATGGGAAAGTCACTGTAAAGAAGTTTCAGCAGTCAGTATGGGGTTGTGATGGAAAGCTCAATTTTTATGTAAGTCTAGCCTCATGAGAGATCAACAAAATAAGACACTACTGCTCAAACAACTGTGAAATTTTTTTTTTAAAGTGCTTAAATAAGCATTGTATAATATTTCAGACAGTAATTACCTGCTTTCACATTTGCTTAAATAAACTCAGTTAAGTTTCTTTGCATTTTTCTAGAGTAAACAGAAACTAATTAAATCGTTTTAGTGGGGAGATGTATCTTCTGGTAAGAGTTTAGGTACATGGATGTCTCTAGAATGCTGTCAGGCTGCTTATGCTTGGTGATGCGGGCTGTACTCAAGGTGCACTCTTCAGCAGTTGTGGATCTGGCTGGCTCTGTTAGCAGAGCTAGTTCTCTGTCTTGACAGGCAATGAAAGCGTAACTGAATCTAGTAGCTCTTTGTTAGTGAGCTGAATGCTTAAGTCTTTGTAATTCTACAGTAGGTGAACTGTACTAGAGCAAGTTCTTTTTCTGGCATGTTTTTCTCCCAGCTCATCCTACTTTCTGCATCCTATTCTAATCTCCCAAGAGTCTGGTCACCGTAGAGAGTTGACCAAAATGTTTGCTTCCCCTACTGTAGCTAGCAAATACTGGCACATTGGTGTGCACATGTGTACAGGCCGGGAGAACATGGAGAATAGGAGTTAAGAAAACGTACCCCATCACACCTCCACGATCCTGTCTGTGAGCAATGTGCATGTTCCCCTCACCAAGGAAGTAAAGGAAGTTCAGGGGTTGTATGACTAACTTCTTTCTCCATCAGGCATCAAGTCCAATGCTGATATTTTAATACTAGCCTGGAACCGGCCTAATATTAGTTTTCTGCTCTGAGATGACTTGTGTAACATAGAAAAAAAAATCACTTATTTTTTTGTTCACTTGTACAGCGAGTACCATAAAATTCCAAATCTGTTTCACGTGGTTCTTTGATTGCGTGTTTGCTGATGGGCCTCTTTCCTAATGTTAGTAGTTTCGATTATAAAAATAAGTTGGCTTTCCCTGATACTGTGTCTAAAGATAAGTTATGAAAAATTTCATCATACTTTGCAATGCTCTGGTGGTGTCAACTATTTCACATGCACACTAGTATGTTCTCTTGCTCTTCCCTCTCACCAGAGAAGTGTTATTGATCTGTAATAGTGTAAATGCAGGCCTGAGGCTTCCTGTTTTGGGTTGGTTTTTTAGATATTCAAAGGGTTGTCTGAGGCTAGCTATGTCAAAAATCCCTTAGTGATAGCAAGTTTCCATTGCTCTAGTGAGTTAATAATAGGCTACTTAGCAGGCACCAAAATCTTCACTGTGACTATAGAGAAGTACCCTTCTTTGTACAACATGAAAAATAAGTCAGATCTGTAAATGGAACAGGCTAAGGAAGTGGTAGAGCAAGACCAACAACATCCACCCTTCCAGCTTGCTTCTGTAGTTGTAATGTGCTTCAGCACATAGTGCATTAATCAGATGTTCATGCACTTCATCAACCAGAAAGGGAGGACCTTCTTTAAATCTGAGCTCAACTGAAGCTGAAATACATCCTTTGCACTAGGTAAAGTGAATTTGCAGCCTGTATGCTGCCAGAATTGAGCTTTTTTCATCTGGGAACAAATTGGAAGCAAGTTGAGGGTAGGATTAATTATTTGGCTGGTCAGAGGACCTTTTTCCTACTGCTCTATTTCCAGAGGTGGCCACCACTAAGTCCTTTCTTGCATCTGTGATTTATATTCCTTGTGTGATGGGGAAGGGACTGCAAGTTGCCTGGGGAAGACAGCCAGCAAATCCAGGCCGTGTGAATTGTTTCACCTCTGAAAGTATGCTCCAAGCCTCATTCCTTTTGAAATAAATCCGGAGTTTATAGGATTGTCTGTTCATAACACCTTGTGTGGCCTGTGCAAGGTAAGCCCAGCACTTGCCAGAAATGTCGGGGATGAACCAAACTAATTCATTCATATGAAGGATAATGTGGTGAGTCAGGAACTGCAGAGGTTTTCGCAGCCATTCACCATGTGTCCCATCTGTCCTTGTGGATGGGACCGGGGAGAGTGGCCATAGAAACCCACAGAAATTATTTGACTGACTTAAAAAGCCTTGGCATCGCTTCTGTTGTGTGCTGGTGAGTAGGTATGCTGACTCTGCTTCCTGCTGGTCTTATTTCAGAGAGTGTGTGGGCTTGCAGTCTGCATCAATGGTAAGATTAGAACGACTTTCAGACTGCAACTAAATCATTGATGTTGAGAGAGGTGAAGAGGATGCAGATTATAAAATTGTAGCACTGGAGATACGGATGGAGAAGTAGGCTGTGTGTTTAAAAATGTAAGAGATTCGGGATTAGTTTATATGGGTGACTCACTGTATAATTAAAAATGGGTTTTGAGCAAGGGACCGTATCAGAAAGAAGCAGGCACTGTATGACAAGTTTGAAAACATTCCTATGTTCTTTTGCCATGTTTTTTTTTTTTTTGAATCTCTCATTGAACAAAGTGGGTATTAGAGTTCCAAATGCTGGCTGAAAAGCTGTAGCTATATTTTCCTTGCAGTTACTACCACACGCTCCCTGTCTATCCTTTTCTTTCAGTCATGGTTGCAAATTTAGGGGGTAAAGAATTATTTTCATCTCCTTTTGAAAACTCAGTGGTTTGTTGCTTCTAGATCATAGCTTTGGTGTATGTTTTGTAATACTATATGGAATGTGTGGAAATGTGATTGGTCTGGGAACTCATAGGAAGTCGTAGGTTCTTTAGAAGGTCTAAAATTTTTTTAGCTTGTTATTTCGTTAGTTGGGAGGATTGCAAATGAAAGCTATTTTGAAATCACTCTACTTAGTCCAGTTTACAGCAGTGAAACAGATTTACCTTCTGCTGTGTCTTTTCTTTTCCTATCAAAAATCCAAATTCTGTTGATGAAAACTGGGAAATAAAAATCTAAGTAAATCTTTATAAATTTCTCCCCCCACCCTGATACTCTGCTTTTCTGAAGGCATGTTCAGGATCAGCATGCCACCTGCTGTGCTGACGCAGTCTTACAGAATCTCTGGTTTGGGCTATTTTATTTAATTACTTTATCTGTTATAATTGGACATTTAAATCTGAAGGTGTTTTATTATCTCAGCTGAGAGAACGCCATTTGGGAATTGAGTGTGTCTTCTGAAATCAAGTGATGGTCTTCTATTGTAACCTGAGATCTCATACTGTAGAATCAGTTGTGAAATATTTTCCAATTATATCTTTTTTTTTTTTTTTTTTTTAATGCCCTGTATGGATGGTATATACATTTTAAGATTTAATACTTTCTAAAAAGGAGGAGTAATTTTATGACTGGTCTAACTGCAGAAGAGCATGTACCTTCACATGGGTGCCTAACCGAAATTATTAAAAATTTATTGAAAAATATGCTGGACTTGCTCTGAATTCCTATTGAAAGACTGTATTGCAGTTAGGAGATAACTTTCCCAATAATGTGGGTAAAGTCGATTGGGACACTTTTATTACATTCAAACCCAAAAATATTGGGTCTGTGGGTTTGATTCTGGTGCATCAGGATTAAAAATAATTACTTCAGAATGTTAAATCTGTATATGAATTTATGATCTTCTGAATCAAATGAGTCGACAAAAAACGTCCTCAAACAACTTAATTTTGTGGTTTGTGATTGTATGGTGAAAAAATTCTCACAGAAAAAATCAGTTCTCCAAATAGCACATTGGAATAATTTTTGTCAAGTTTGAGAGCACCGTAAAAATCCCTTTTGACGAGTCCTGAGTATTCCTTGCATCAAAACTGCGTGTGCATTGGGTGAGTTCAGTGGTGAACTGCCTTATGTCAGAGAAGAACTGTTGAAACAATAGCTACTCTGTTAGAGACCTGGATTTCTGTGAAAACTGTTCAGAGCAAATCTCCTGAACTGTTTAATAAAGAATAGGATTGTTGAAGGTTTGTTTTCGGCACTAAGGGAGCCATTGATATGAAGATTGGTATCTTTGCTCGCTGGCTCATTTGAGGTTTGCTTCTGAATACAGTGTGCAGGAGAATTGGCAGAAGGCTGTCTCTGAATTCCCCTTCCCTGCTTCCTCAACAGTTTTTATTTAAAATCAGTATTTTTTTTTTGCTGTTGAACAATGTATTTACAGCATTTTAGCAGTATTTTCAGTAGAGAAGTCTTTTGACCCAGAAAGCTAGAGCTCTTTGGTTTCTTATGAGTGAAGTGAAGGTAGGTGAACATTCTGCTCAGAACAGGATCTTCAACATAGCAGACACCTTTCGTGCACCATGGGGCTGTCTGTGACAGAGCTGGTCAGGTTCAGTGACAAAGAGGTGCCCCAGTGGGTTTAGGAAAAAAATAAATGAAACAACTTTTTCTTGTAGATGAGCCTAGTACTTGTTTCAGAATAATAATAATCCTGATGCGAACAGCAGGTAAAATATCTTTGCAAAAGTTTTAATTTATAGTGGATTAAACAGCTGTTTAAGATTAATGCACAATCCTCATTTCGAGTGACATACTTCACAGGGATGCATTAAAACAATCTGTATAAATATAATTTGGCACTGTGATAATATTTGGGCCTTTTTGTCTTTCTAGTATTGCATGTATCCATACTTCCTATAGAAGTTACTTTAAAAAAATTGGTCAGGCTGACTGGTATTCTAATTACTGATTCAGGAATAAATTTTGTAGGCTTTTTGTGTGTGTTGTGTATTCTCTGGACAGACAGCACTGTTATTCTTCAGCAGAGAGTCTTTTAAATATAGTTCATAATACTAGCTGGCTAAATGCTTTGTTTTCTTCCCCCCTTCCTTTAAAAAAACAAAACAACCCCAAACAGTAATTACAGAGGTATGTAATTTTAAATTGCAAGGAAAGTAAGTAAATTAAATGTCTGGGGTTTGCTGGAGCCAAGAGTTTAAAACAAATGTTAGCAAATGTATGTCATCAAACTGCCTACCTTCTTTCTTTCTACCATCTGCATATTTACCTAATGTTAGCTGAAGTTCTGAAGACTTTCCTCAAATGATAAATGTTTCCTTGAGGAACTGAGTTGTGCTCTGCTAGCATTTTTAATACAAAATTGTGGGTATTTTATTTAGGAAATGTAGACATAACTGTCTTTTGGAGAACTCCCCACCCCATACACAGTGGCTTATTTACTTAGCTCATCCTGGGATACACTTTTTCATTATCACTCAGTTAATTTGTACTAAGAACAAGTCCAGGTACTTTGCCTGGAGCAGGGTTCTTCGGGTTTTACGGGTTTGAAACCCCTGCTGGAAATCTTTGCAGTGAGAGCTAGCATGCGTTTTATTTATGGCACCTTTTCCCCCAAGAAGTTTTATGAATTCTGAACTGCTTGATATGCATTAACTTAACCGGATATCATACTCATCCTGGTGGTTTGGGTTTATTAGACGTATTGAGTATAAAAGCAGTAAGATAAAGGCTTGTTTGGAATTTCTGCCTGTCAGCTATAGCTGCAGGAGCCCAGTGCTCTAGGGGTTAGCTGACTGGGCAGGGATCACAGTTCAGTCCCATGGTATAGCACGTGTTTGGCTAATGGAGTTGGGTTTCTTAGATAAGAGATCCTCTTGTAAATCACCAAGAGTGTGCGCAGTATGTATAGTTACATAAAAAGCAGTAACTTGTCAGTGGACATTTCCTTGAATAGACAAGCTAAAGGACGTTCAGTAGTACAGAACATCTTTTAGAAGTGTTTTGAAATTTATCTTGTTGGTTCTAAGCGACTTAGACAGATAGGACTGCTCTGCAGCAAGTGCTAGTTTGAGTATTCCTGCTGCAAACAGTTTCCACTGTATCTTCTTCTTTTCAGGCTTGCTGAAACTTTCCATGTATTTTCTTTTACCTAAATGGAAACTTAAGCTTTTTGGAAAACTGGAGGCGGTGGGGAAAGAATATAGAGTCTAATTATTTTTAAATAAAGGACAAATCAAATTGGAAGATCTTTTCCTTTAAAAAACTATTGCATATATTGAACTGCCATATGGTGTAAGCAAAGATTTTGAAAGATGAAATATGAGATGCTGTAGAAAGTGATATGACTTCTAAATTTGAAACTGAGGTCTATGCAATCAGTAATTGAAATCTTTATTATCAGCCTTCCACAGAAGTCACAGTTTGGAATATTGTTTTTTAATCCAGGTCAGGTTCCTGATCCAGTGGGTCAGTTTTATAGAAAAATTGTCAGCAGAACTGCTGGGTTGCTATGCTGTGGTCAAGAGGGATATATTTGGGATAAGTTAAATTTTCGTTTTGTAACAAATACTCTATAATTTATGAACCTCCAGCAGTATACAGTATCACAAATGAGTAGAAAGAATAAACTGGGATCTTTTTGTATATGAACAAGTTCATAATTGTCAGCTATACAGTATATTTATACCTGACATACTTGTGTTCATTGAAGGTCATGCAAGTTATTTTGAGATCTTGCCAAACAGGAAGGCTTACTTAATGTACAGAAAATAGTTCAGACCAAACTTGTTGAGAAAACTTGGAGAATTTCACAATAGTTTGATCAGGCTTTGCCATACTACCGTATATCAGTTGCTGTCTTGCTAGAACTCAGTCATCTTATTATTTTAATATGTTGAATAAGAGGCTTCTATAAACACTTAGGTGAGTTGAAGTGGGGGGTGATAGGTGTTGGGTTGTTTTTTTTTGAGACCTGATCTCATACTGTACTTTGACTACTTCTTTTCATTTGTAACCTGCTATATACAAAACCTTAAATTATAGTTAGCTTTGTGTTAAAAGTTTCATTCTACAAGAAGACTTGCTAAAAATATCCATCATTAATTTTAGTAAAAATAATGTAAGGAATTTCTTGCATCTTGAACAGGTACACTTCAGTAATTTCTGTTATTGGTTCTTTGTAGTGCTAATGCTGTTACTGAATCAAAAATAGCTAATATTAAAACGGCTGTGGTAAAACTTCTACCTTTTGTAAGAGGCTGTGGAATTATTTTGGCATTTGGATACTTCCAGAAGTCAGAAATACCATGGTTGGGCATATTCTCTTGAGTTTCTAGTTCAGCAAATACTTGTGGAAGTTTTGTTTCAAATAGCAGTTACAATTATTCCAGCACTTGTGAAAGTGTTATGAAAGGATTTGCTTATTGTAAATAGTTTAAAGTATTTCCTTTAATCGTGATCCCAGAGTGAGTATATCTCTTCTAGCTTATTGAATCAAATCTATGTACTTTTTGTTTCTTGAAGTTCTTTCAGAAGTACTGAAAAACACAGTGAACTTTGTCTGCTCAGAAATCAGTACAACCAGAATGAAATATCTTGCATAATGCTCCACAGCTTAAAGACTGAGCAAAAACCTTGTTGGCTACATCAGGACTAGCACTTAGTAGTTACTGTAGTACATCTTCCAAAAAGTAGAATTGAGGATGTTTTGGTGTGCAGACAAGATCCTGCCAACATTGACTGCTAAGACGTCTTAATGTGGTGAAATTTTCATAGATAACTCACATGTAGGAAAAAGAGAATGAAGGTAGTTCTGGAGTAATATGAATTGTATTAACAGTTTTCTTGTAAGACATAATTTTTACTTAGCTTAAGAGATTTGAACATGGGAGAGAATCTGGAAAGCGAAGGGTTTTTTCCTCAAGATGCAAGTTTGAAAGGAAAGTAAGTAAATAGCTGAAAAGTAGCTCATTATATATTGATACTACTCGTGGTTTTTGCTAAAATCTGACCATATGCTTTTGGGGGAGGGTTTATAGTGCCTTCCCCCACCCACTTGCCTTTTTCCTTGAATAGCAGCACAGCGGAGCTCACTGTAGAGCTCCTGACCCATGTTGCCTGTAACCATCATGTAAGGTAGTACACCACCTAAAATAGACTGGCAAAGCAGATCAGTCAGCAGAAGTTGCCCCATTACTGAAAGCAGAGTTTAAGAGGTCTAGTTTTGTATGCTGCAGAGATGATTAAAAAATTTGATAAGAGTAGGCAATTTGTCTGAAACAGTCTGATAACTTGCATATCCATTTTTGACTACCGACTTGATCTTTTTTTTTAACTTGATCTTTAGCCAATAAGGAAGTATTTTTTAGAGCTAATTGCTGCAACTAATTTATCTTAACAGTGTCCTCTCATCATCTTCCTTTTCCTGGTCATCACAGAAACATTATGTAGTAATAGTTCTTACAGGGAACGCAATACTGGGTGTCAGTTGCTCCTACATTTTTAGTGTGATCTTTATGTGTTTATGGGAAATATCTCTCAGTTACTCTGTTCTTTTCTTGGTTTGCCTTCTTTTCTCTTTTTTTTTTTTTTTTGTCCTTTCTTTTCCCATCTCTAACTTGAAAACAGGACTCTCTAGTTAGCAAGTTCTGTATAAAATATGTTGTGATAAAGGTTAATTAGTGTACATGAGTGCTTCTGGAGACAGTCTAATTTTACCAAATGAAAAGTTCCAAGTATGTTTTAATAACATTATGGAGCCTCCTCCATGAAAACAGCATAGATGTATCCATGCTTTACTGAAAATACTTTCACTACTGAAGAATAGAGAGAAATCCTTGTTGAGTGAATAAAACTGTACATTCTGTAAGATAAAAATTAACCAGTGGTTGTTTGGGGTGTGTGTTTTTGTTTTTTTTTTTTGTTTTTTTTTTTTTTTGTTTGGGTTTTTTTGTTGTTATTTTGGGGTTTTTTTTAGAACCGTTCATTATGTAAAGTGGTGTTGCACATTGTGAGTGTTCCTTGTCCCCAGCTTTGATCACCACTTAATAATAAAATAATACTGTGTGGAGCGGTTGACGCAATTACTTGTGGTTTATATACTTCAGATTTCAGTATCTAGCATGCTGTGCCTGTGATAACTTGCTTCAAGGTGTGGTTTTAGCCAGCTGGCTAAAACATTTAAATATGAAATTACTCTTTATTTTTTTATATTCTAGAGGCTCTGCAGAGTTCATATTGAAGCTTAAACTACTGCAGTGTTAAAATAATGGTCTATACAAGACCTCAGTTTAAAGAAATGAAGTACAAAAAGACATACCCATGTAAACAGTGGGGACTCTCAGCTAAGCAGAAAGCTTCCAGAATTGGGATTCATATCACAAAGGCTAAGGCTTAATGGTATTAAAAAAATGCTATGAGAGGAGGAAGCTAAGAATTTGGACTACTTACTATATATATTTTTAACATATATAAATACGTATACACATATATAAAATTTATTAGACTTCTGATAAAGTTCGAGAAGAGATAAATGTGTTTTGAGCCCAGCTCATGTAAGGCACAGGTGTCCTAGGAAATATACAGCTTCTTTAAGGAAAGTAATGTGCTTCTCTTATCCAAGAACTGAGGAGAATGCTACTGAAAGATTAGAGATTAATTTTGAGGACAGCAGAGGAAGGGACCTTTTCTTTCACAAGTCAGTCACTTCAATCTTCTGCTCCAAAGGAGAAGGAAAAAAAACAAAACAGAGGGAAAAGCACCATAAATGTAATAGAATCCTTCATAACACCATGTTTGCATATAATGTCTGATATCCTCCTTTTCCCTTGCTAGATCTTATTTTTTTTCTCCTTTGCAACAGCGTTCTTTTCTATGCATAGGGAAAGGAGATGGGATAGTAGCAAATAATTGCTTTGACTATTTTATTCCAGGCATTTAAAATATTAACTGAAATGTAAAATATACAATGTGAGTGTTCATTCTGTTGTTTACAGCTCCTCTTCTCTGCCATGATTCCTCCCTGTGGATTGTGCATCTACCTTTCTCTTACCCATCTTTCTTTCTCGGGAAGTGCCTGTACCCTGCAACTTTCCATCCTCCTTGGAAGAGACTGGTGGCCCTCTTAATGTGAAGACAGAAACTGGAGCAGCAGTTTGTTGGTGTTTTGACAGATTAATAGTCAAAGTTCACTAAAACAAAATCTTGGAAGGAGATAATGATCAATAATGTGGGAAAGGTCTGCAGAGTCTGGGAAATGTTTTGAAAGAGAGTGGTCAGTTGAGGAGCAGTAGTTTTAATTTTTAATTAATTGTTTTAATCCAGGGGACTGTATTAAAACTAGCTGCTAGTTACAACTCTTACTTGTAATAATTTCTCTGTATTATCTTAAACTGATCTTGAGTTTACGGTGACTGAAAAACCATCTTCTTTACTGAATGTTCTGAAAAAAAATTCTGAAATTTCTTCATAGCTTCCACAGACCTCTATTTAGATACCTGTGAATAATACACATTGGTCTTTTTTTTTCCCCTCGTTGTAAAACAGAACAGGTATGAAATTTCTGAAATTTTTCTAAAAGTGAAATGTAAATGTAGAACAGGGCATGCTGTTGCCAATGAAGAAATTGTAGTGTAATCTTAATAAGGATTTAAAGCAGTATTGCATAAGGTTCAAATTTGGCATCCCAAGTTTTCTTCTTGTTTTTAATTACTATAAAAGTCATGTCTGAGTTCCTTTCCCACTGTATTGCTGGAACATGATGTAGACATTGGGCATTATGCATATTGTTTAGCATGTAATGCTGAGATTATCATGTAAGATAATGTTACATGGTTGTTTAAAGCAACTGAAGTGAAATTATGTCCAGCTATTAGAATAGGTAAGCATTTGAGGAAGTAAACATCCTTAATTTCATGTTTCGGAACATCTTTCAAGTTTAAGCTTAAAACACAGTTTAGAGATGCTAATTAAATTTGTTTATTGAAATGAAAAGTTTCTTGATGAAGAACAAAGGTTATGATCTATTTATTACTACTAGATTTGCCAATATTGTTAGAAAACTTCCTTACCCACAATTTCAAGATGAAAATTTTACTTTATTAAAGAGGGAGGTAGATGAAATTACTGTTCTCAGTGTAGTGAAGTTAATTTAAAAAAAATTTTTTTTTCTTAGCAAGGTAGGTAAACAGTATATTTTGAAATTGTCGGGTTGTTTTGGTACATCTTTATTTGCATATTGCAAATTTTTGCTATTAAATGTTAGCTTTGAAAAAATATTTCTTTGGATTTTAAGGGTTTCGTGTATAAAACAAGTTACATGATTCTGGTTATGTCAACTTTTAGGCAGTGAGAGATGCTTTTACAGAGTCATACATGGTTTTGGTAGTTTTTGAGAGACAGCAAAACATTAAATGACAATTTAACTTTTTTGTTAGATGCTACCTGCCTTCGTCTTTAAGTAAAAAGAACCCCTTCATATTCTAATTCTTGTTTCCTTACAAAACATTTTCCATTGCAAAGTTTATATGATTTGTATTTTGTAATACTGTTACACTTTTTATTTTTCAGTCCCAGAAATCCTGGATAGAAAATACTTTCACGAAGAGGGAGTGTGTGTATATTATACCAAGTTCAAAAGACCCCCACAGGTAAATGAGAAATGATGCAGTAACTCATTGCTGCTCTTTAAAATTTAAAAAAGTCAGTACTGTAAAGAGAGTGTATAATAGATTTTTGGACTAACTAATTTATCAATACTATCTTTAGTTCACTCTTTAGTGACTGAGCATTTGTCACTGTGTCTAGCTTGGATTTTTGTTTTTCTGAAAGTACTTTGGCGTTGCAGAAATCCTTAGTATATGTTCCCCTGTTCTCTTTGCTGCTTCTTACCCGTCCTCCTAGCGATGTCTATGGTGTGTCTACACTGGCGGGGGGGTTGTAAATTTTTTTTTTCTGGTGGCATAGTTCTGAAGTCAGAAAGTCTCATAAAGATATCTTCTACTGGAATTTAAAGAACAGCAGTGAGTGTAGGGTGAAGTGTAAAAAGAAACTTGACAGTACAGGAAAAAGGGATGAAGAATAAAGAAAAACAAGAATTGTGGTGGGGGAAAAAAATAACAAAACAAAGGCTGAAGAAATACTTGCTTCCAGGGAGGATAGATAAAATAAGAGCAGCTCGGCTATCAAAAGGTTTTAAGTGGTATCTAGTAATTTTTCATTCTTAAGTTCTGTAAGGAAAAAAATGAGGCTGAAAAATAGAGAAATACATTTCTAGAGGGAAGGCTGAGACTAAGGAAGAATATTTTGCATATCTCACGGGCTGCTTTTACCTTATGCTAAATTAGAGATGTGAAATCAAGCAAGTTAGTGATACCTCTAACATATCTAATTGGTAGTTTCCCTTCATTAAATGTTAGGTATAATTTAAGAGTTCCTGCAATGGTTGGATTCGATATGCTCAGTCATGACATCTGTGTCACAGATCAAATAAAGTCAAATTGAAAATAGTTTCAAAATTGTATTTTAAGGCAGTCTTGTTTCCTAAAAATGTTTACTATTGTCATTATGAATTTCAGATTATTTTTTTTTAGCCTCATATATTTGAGAGCAACTGAGAAACCTTTTCTTCTGAACTTCAGAAAGCTTCTATTTCAGTCTTTTCTGTTTAAAAAGTTAGGCAGAATCTTATTTTTCTTTTAAGAATATTGTTTTTAGGCAGAAAGAGAACAAAATAAATGCTTTAGAATTTTTCAGTTATTGTAAATAATTCACCACATTCCTTGAAACCATGTGACATGAGAAGCTTTTAGAATTTATAGCCATGATTGTAGCACATGGAAAATTTGCAAATGCAAACAAAGCAATTAGGAAGCTGTTAAAATTTCCAGGACACTTCACAAAGAACAAAATGGTCTTTAACAATTGCACTTTTATTTTAACCCATTTGTAGCAAAAAATGGACTTTACCACTTTCTCATCAGATTTTGTCCCTAAGTTTCTAAGAATTGCTTACTGTTGTTTGTGAATTATGCATAAATTAATCAAATATAGATGGGAGTATTTGGTATGTTTTGTTGATTTGTATATTTTAGTATGGATAATTATAATTTAATAACTGTTAAGATCTAAAGCTGTAGTTCAGTATTAAAAACACAGATGATAAATAACAGTGTAACTTCTGTAGAGTACAAAATTAAACAATGGTTTATGCTCTAGGTCTGAAAACAGTGTAAGACTGCTGTATAACACCAGTATTTGTAGGCTTTTGCATACTAGCTCTTAAAACATAATTAGTTCACAGCTGCTTATGAAAATGATGGAAAACAGTTGTATAAATTTATCTCTATGCCAATTTTAAATGTTAAGAAAGCTGTTAGCAAGAAAACATGGAAAATGTTTAAGGTGGAAGAGGGTAGAAATTATATAATAAACTTTACGTGAAGACACTACTGTATAAGGTTTTTTCAAATATATGTTTTTCTGTACATGCAACTCAGAAATGATCAAAACCTTCCCACACAGGCAGTTCAACCTGGATGTGTAGTAGAAGGATGAATTTGTAGAACAGATGCAGAATAGTTAGAATGAATCCAAGAAAACACTGGTCTGTAAGTAACTTCTCAGCATCTAACAAAATGTTTCAGTTTAAGTACTGCAGATAATCCAATCTGAAATATTCCTGGGCTACAGATATTGATCGTTCAAAGCCTGAAAACTCACCTGAAGTCTCAGGACTGAAGCTTTTGCCTCTCTATGCATTTTTATTTGCCAAGTATACTACAGTCATGTAAAATAGCACAGACAAGTTAACATGTTCAAAAACAGGCAAACTTGAGCAGCGTGTTTTCCACTTGCCGGCCTTCTCTTTTGTTCAGTAACCTTTCTGTAAGCACATGAAGTGGTGTGGTCTGTTGTGTCTCCCCCCACCTTAAAACTGAAGCTGAAGTTTGCTCATATCTTTAAATATTTCTTATAGATGCCTTCCAGGATGTCAGATTTGTCAGCAGCTTGTCAGGTGAGAGTTCTTTCTAATTACAATGTTTATGATTTTCTTTCCCATTAAATCAGCCCTTTCGTCGTAGGATTTTAAAGTTTTGATCAATGTTGCAAATGACAAGTTGGTGAAAGGTTAGGTATAATACAAATACAGCTAATTAATAAAGAACTGCAATATGTAGATCACAGATTGGCTTCAGAGAATCAGTTTCTTCTGGCCTCCAACTTGCTATCTCAATGAGCTTCGATATTTTGCATAATAATTATGTATTGTAACTAATTCTTGCTATAAATATTTACAACAACAAGGCTTGCTCTGGAAAAGAGGTTTATGTAACATTTAGAATCTGCTTTCTAAATCGGGTGTATCTTTGTTATAGATAAAAGAAATTCTTCCCTCTTGTTTTCTAATAATAGTATTGACTCAAGTATTCTGAATTCTATGGTTGGGTGCAGGTGCTGTTGTGGCCGCTTGGTCAGACAACATGCTTGTTTTACTGCAAGTCTTGCTATGAAATACTCCGATGTGAAGCTGGGTGAAAACTATAATCAGGAAATAGAAGAATGGTCAGTGGAAAAACATACAGAACAGACCTCTACTGATGCTTACGGTGTCATCAACTTTCAAGGTGGCTCTCATTCTTACAGGGCTAAGGCATGTATGGTGTTTTCTTTTTTCTTTTCTTACTCTAAACATGTTGATAGAGGTTTAACTTTTGAAATTTAAAACAATGTTGCCCATATTGTGACAAACCAGTGCCCTCTACTATTCTATACTAGTGTTTTTTTTAATTGTGATCTGAATTCTTTCTAATTAATCTCCATTTAAAAAAATTTTTTTTTTGTAACGAAAGTTGCTCAGTTCTATCAGAATTAGTTGGATTCATGTACAGGCTTACCCTCAAATTGCAAATGGTGACAAGAATTCTTAAATCACGTCACCAAAACATTGCATTAAGAATTCAGTGTCACTGTCTCAGATTTTGTGAAAATATAGCATCTGTGCTGCTTGCTTACTCACTACTGTTAAATTTTTATAGGGCCTGTTAAGTAACATCTGCTATCTTACTTAACCCTCTATTATAGTTGTCAAACCTTGAAAAAGAATTTAAAGTTCTTGACAGATGTGGAATATGCTTCTTTAGTAGATTTGTTCAAAATTATAAAAGCTTAATTGTACTGATCAGAATAACTAATTTTTTGGGGAGAGGGACTTAGTTAAAAACAAGCATAGCAATAAATTAAAATTTTGGAAGCCAACTCTGTATTCACAAGTGCATGTGTAATGGAGGAGAATCTAGAAAACCGGAAATTCTGACATACTCTACACAACCGTTTTGTAAAAGATTTCTAGTTGTGGTAGAAGTGATTTAATGCTCATGCAGTTACAAGCTGCAAGGGGTTCTGATGGTGTGGCTCCGATGGCCAAACTGAAGTGCTTGGGTGAGGGAGCTGTGTTCTTCAGGCAGCTGGCAGAGCCCTGAAGGAGAGTCCAGTGCTCTAGGTCAGATCATCTCCAAGGAGGGCTTTTAGCAGAATTCTTTCATGTTTGTAATAGCAGTGTATGTGCTCCTTTGTATGCTTAGCATAGCTTGAAATTCCTGCAAATCCTTTTGCTTTGCAAACCCTAGGAGTACAGAAATAGCAAGCTGCCTGTACTCATTTCTGTGCTTACTTCTGCAGAGTTGCTATAGTCAGTTTATTGGAATAGTGATGGTGTTTTGATTAGAACTTGACTCAAGTAGGGCTTAATTTCTGCATAATGTTCCTGCCTCTATTGAATAACTTGTATTAAAGATGCATCATCAGTATTTTTAACTGATCAACCATTTACTTAATCTTACGCTGTTAAACACAGCTAGTTTTGACGTTTTCTAATAAAGAAGGTTGCTTTCCTTCTTACCAGGAATAGGGAAGGAAAAGCAAGCAACCATCTTTCTGTAAAACTTTTCACAGAGGACGTGGAAGCCTCTCCCCAGTAGATGGCAGAACTTTTATAAATATTTCTGATTTTCATCTAGTTTAGAAATCATCCACTGCTTTCATAAAGACTCATTTTTCTAGGTCACTGTGCCAGTAGGATGGAATAACATCATCTTGCTATAGTCATTCCCTTTCCAAAAGTTGCTTTCAAAAAACTGCCTTGTCCCTAATTCTGGAGGACATAAAGTAAACTTGTTCATTTATTGCATCTGCTGTGTTTGGAGAAAGTGAATTACATTTTTCATAACCAGGAATAGGGTAATATATCCTGAAATATTTGCTGGTTCTTCCTTTTACACATTGATTCTCTGATGATTTAAGAACCTTTTAACTCTCTCCTTGTGCCTGCAGTATGTGCGATTGTCATATGACACTAAGCCTGAAGCTATCCTGCAACTTATGCTTAAAGAATGGCAGATGGAGTTGCCGAAGCTTGTTATATCTGTACATGGGGGCATGCAGAAATTTGAACTTCACCCACGCATCAAACAGTTGCTTGGCAAAGGTCTTATTAAAGCAGCAGTAACAACAGGAGCCTGGATTATAACTGGAGGAGTGAACACAGGTAAAGAAGTGTCAATGAATGTGCACAGTTAACTGGATTACAGTTTGTAAGAGCTGAAAGATTTGATGGATGTATAGCCTCATCTTAAAGCAAAGTAAATTTGTTTGGTCAAGTGAAATTAAAAAATACATTTTGAACATGTGTAGTTCAAAGTGGGCTGGTGTTTTGTCTTGTAAAGATAAACAGCACAAAGTTGGGGACCCTTAAAGGCCCAGTTTAACTAATAACACAGTTGTATTTATTAATAAGATGCAGCATTCAATACATTGAAATATTTTTGTGCACAACAGGTGTTGCAAAACATGTTGGTGATGCTCTAAGAGAACATGCTTCCAGATCATCTCGAAAGATTTGCACTATTGGGATTGCTCCGTGGGGAGTGATTGAAAACAGAAATGACCTTGTTGGAAGAGATGTAAGGATAAATTACATAATTGAAATAGTGATTTACCTGACTTATTCTTTGACAAATCTGCTCAAGCGTGTTTTTTCACTTGCTTTGCATCATTGGAATGCTTGCTTTACTATAACGATACATTGACATCTGTGACTTATGCAAGATCGTTAGTGTAAACAAGTTGCAAAATGAAAAGGCACTAGAGGAGGAGCTTGTTCTCAAGTACTTAATCCTTTTTTCTTTCCTACTGATATTACTGAATCGAATAACAAAAACTCCATAAAGTATTACAGAGAATTCACATTTACAAAGGATGATAAGTTGAAAAATTTTGATGTGGAGTCTTCAATGCTACTGTTTGCCAAAGCAGTCACAAGTTTTCCCCAAAGAAACCTTTTCAAAGGATCTTTTCTCTGTTACCCTTCAGAGCAGAATCCTTTTGTGGCATAGCTGTCTGCTTTCCTGCACAAAGAGTTACAGCTGTTGCTGTATCCTGACCCACAGCATGCTTGTATGTGTCAGTGCTTCTTGTTGAACCACCAGTTCTTGTGTCTAGACAAAAAGTTTCACAGAAACAAACGTGAATCTTTACAAGTAAAAGACATTGTTGTGTGCTTATACTTAGGTGGTTGCTCCGTATCAAACCTTGTTAAACCCATTAAGTAAACTAAACGTCCTAAATAACCTCCATTCCCATTTCATTCTGGTGGATGATGGAACAGTTGGAAAGTATGGAGCAGAAGTTAAATTGAGGAGAGAACTGGAAAAAACTATTAATTTGCAACGGATCCATGCAAGTAAGTCATTCTGATGCCTGAGGGTTCAGTGTTACTATGCTTTAATGAAAAAGGTTCAAACAGCTGAATGAGGAAGTAGAAAAATTATCAATCCTCTGTTTATGTTTCAAGTCTGAACGATGATTTTGCAAATTTCAGCTGCTGCTTCGGACAATATTTAGATATTGCTGGTAGATTTAGGATTTCTCTGGGACTAGGGAGGAGGGTTCTTTTGAATAAAGTTGTCAGTTTTACTCTGATAAAGCTTACGTATGTCACTTTAGTTATTACTGGTCTGATTCATTAATGGTTTTGACACTGATCACTTGTAGTTTCACAATAGGGCAATTTAGTTTGTAAAACGTCATCTGTGTTTGTGCAAAGAAGCCATGACTTCTTTTGGTGTTTTTGCAATTATGGAGCAACATGTGTGTGCTTTTTCTCTTCTAGGAATGTTTTTGCAATGCTCATGTCAGCAGGAGAGGGTTTCCATGTAACTATGTTCAAATTGTGTATGTGTTGTCATCTTTGGAAACTGTTTGGGGGGGAAGGTAGAAGGGGAGTTCCCTAAAGAAAAAATGTTCATTTTTCTGCATTAGTTTGTGAATATTTCTGAGAAAAATCTCTTCTGTTTTGTAGACTGTATTCCACTGTCAGCTTCTTTGCAGTCCTTTACCCCAGCCCAAATAGAAACAGTGCTTGAAACTGTGCGTTAGCAATGGTCAAAACATCTGGCAGGCAGCATTTAAATTTTTATTCGATAGAAGGGACGTACTTGATTTATTAAATATGTAAAATCAATCTTAGCATTCCCTATACACTTACAATGTTGTGTCTGGTTTTTATTATTTATTTGCAACTTTATAGGAATTGGCCAAGGTGTGCCTGTGGTGGCACTCGTATTCGAAGGTGGCCCCAACGTCATACTCACAGTTTTAGACTTCCTTCAAGAAAGTCCTCCTGTGCCAGTGGTTGTATGTGAAGGAACTGGTAGAGCTGCAGATATACTGGCGTATGTTCACAAGCAAACAGAGGAGGGAGGGTAAGTCCTAGCACTGCTAGCTAAACTATCAGTCGTACATAGATGGGTTTGGAGACCATTCCTTAATGAATTTGTACAAGAGACTTTCCTGTGGAAAGACAAAGGCTAAAAACAAAGAGTGTAATCTCGCCTGTGATGCAGCTTTCCAGGTTTGCTGCAATAATAGCTCTTGGTTAAAGACCAAAACTTTTCAGTTTTAGGTCCCTCCCACGTGCCTTGTACCAGTTGCACTAATTTCTGTAGCATATGCTTGCTTTAGCAGTACTTACAAAAAGCATAGTAAAAGTGCACACACCTGTGTGCTAAACTGGGGAAACATCTTACGTGTAACTTC
The DNA here is from genome assembly GCF_965140245.1 of Athene noctua. Lineage (NCBI taxonomy): Eukaryota > Metazoa > Chordata > Aves > Strigiformes > Strigidae > Athene > Athene noctua. The sequence continues at coordinate 4,882,682 of NC_134049.1, forward strand.
AGTTATATGCAGTAATTTTGTTACACTGTTGTAACTAGAGGACCCGTCTCCCAGTTTAAATGCTCTGTCTGCTTCAACTTCAAATTTTAACTAAGCCAAAGTAACTTAAGTGATTAGTGTGACTGTTTTTAAGTGTGCACGACAGAGTTTTCCTCTACACAAGTCAGAACTGATCAGACCTTCCAGAGATGACCAGAGATGAGAGAATAACATAGACAGTAGTATGTTACCAAACTGCTTGAAAGTATCACTTGCCTACGTTGAAAGGAAATACTTTAATGTAGTTAGCGGCCGCACAGTAGTAACTTCTCTGAAAAGGGATCTGCTGTGGTTTAATCCCACCCAGCAACTAAGCACCCCACAGCTGCTTGTTCACTCCCTGCCAGGGGGATGGGGAAGAGAATCGGAAAGGTAGAAGTGAGAAAACTTGTGGGTAGAGATGAAGACAATTTAATAGGTAAAGCAAAGGCCCTGCATGCAAACAAAGCAAAATAAGGAATTCATTCACCACGTCCCATCTGCAGGCAGGTGTTCAGTCACCTCCAGGAAAACAGGGCTCCACCATGCGTAACGGTTACTTGGGAAGACAAACGCCATCACTCTGAATGTTCCCCCCTTCCTCCTTCTTCCCCCAGCTCCATGTGCTGGAACATCCCTGGGGGCAGCTGTGTCCCCTCCCAGCTCCTCGTGCACCCCCAGCCTCCTCGCTGGTGGGGAGGGGGTAGCAGCAGCAAAGGCCTTGGCTCTGTGTAGGCACTGTTTGGCAATAATGAAAACTTCTGTGCATTATCAATGCTGTTTTCAGCACCACTCCAAAACATAGCCCAGTACTAGGTACTATGAAGAAAATTAACTCTATCCCAGCCAAGGATCAGAATGAGTTTCTATATTGTTTCTTCTGAGCAGTCTTAAATCTGAACTTTTTACACATTTCTGTTCAGTGTTTCTGTTTTAAGTGTAGTTTCAAATAGTAGAAAGGATGTGCTTGGGCTCCACCATACTTTGTGATTTCTAATTAGTTGCCAGACTTACATAAATCCTTAAACATACTGGGTTCTTGTTGCAGGGAGTGCCTCAGAACCAGGAGTCAGGGATCTAATGTAGCAGTAAACCAAACAGCGTTGTCCATAGTAATATCAGAAGCAGGTCTTATTCAGAGAAGTGAGTACTTAAGTATTTTGTGTCAAAATCTTTTAGTTGTGTTTCTCAGAATTGGCTGTGGGAAGGAAAGGGAGAGGAGCTGGGTTACTTTTATGAGGCAGTAGTAGAAAAGTTGTAGATTAAGCAACCTAACTTCATTCTAAAGGTTACCCAAGATTTTGCCACTGAAACGCTAATAAGCATAATATAGATAGCAGGACTTTGAATGGACATGTTGAAACTAATTAAATGCGTTGTTGTTGTTACTGTTCATGTATAACAATGTGCTTTCCTGTTTGTTTGTTTCGATCTCAGGAATGTTCCCGAGGGTGCTGAGCCTGAAATCATTTCAACCATCAAAAAGACATTTAACTTTGGTCAAAGTGAAGCAGCTCATTTGTTTCAGACGCTGCTGGAATGCATGAAAAAAAAAGAACTTGTAAGTAAATCTTGCCATTAAAAAATATTTATGCAAGGTGCATGCATTTGTGAATGCGTTGTATATGATCAAGAGTCATTCAGAAATCTTTCCTGGACATAGTGCATCTTCCAGTTAAAGAAGATGGTCAAATACAGTTTTCATGTACACTTTATCTCATGGCCAAGAGAGACTTAATTCTTTGATTATTTCTGGTAATCTGATTTGTTAGTGTTTCCAAGGATATTTGTTTTCAGATGACAGGATTCTGATTTGTTTATAGTGTGTATGTATTTTGTATTTACATTGCTGTCCTTCCTTGCTTTGATTTTTGAAAACCTCGAGACATTTTTTTTACTTTTTTTGATCTTTTAACTATGACTGCGCTAACAAAGGTCTACTATCACTGCATGCTTAAAGCAAAAGCACTTTATATATAGCCTGAGTTCAGGTCCTGGTGTCTCAATTGGAGATCACACTGCGCTGTCCTGAGGTTTAAAGTGGTCATATTTGGCTAAACATGTTGGCCAGCAAGAGGGCTAAGCAGAAAACTGGGGGGTGTTTATAGACAATAGAGAATTGTAATCATAGTGGGGAAAAGAAATTTAAATTGTTTGAAGAGTGTGAAGGGTTTCTGCTGTGCTTTTTCTCATAATTATCTTGTATGGCACCCAGTTAGGAAAACAAAACAAGTGCACACGGAAGGTAAGTTTAAATTGAGCATAGGCTTAAATTGCATCGAGATGATTTTTTAATGTATTACAATTCCTGACATAAAAGTCTGGAGCTAATCACCCTTGCCTGAAAAAAAACCCTCAAAATATGTTTTCCCCCTTTTACCCTTTTGGACAGATTACGGTTTTTCACGTTGGGTCAGACGAGCATCAGGACATTGATGTTGCAATACTTACAGCGTTGTTAAAAGGTGAGACTTCGAATTTTAAGAGCATTTGAAACCCCCAACTACTGTTGTTTGGTGTTTATATGATGGTTTATTCATAAAATACTATAGTCTTTAGTCTTTAGTACTTTAAGCAAATAATTATCCATGTTTTCTCATTATATAACACCATAACGTGTCACAAAAGGACAAAATATAATGTATAACTTTGTGGTGGATTGCTTGATTTGGCCCTTTTAGGAAGTAGGAATGTTTATTATCTTATTTTTTAATTATTTTTTTTTAATTGTTTTTGTTTCTTAAGGCACGAATGCATCTGCATTTGACCAGCTTGTTCTTACGCTTGCATGGGATAGAGTTGACATAGCCAAAAATCATGTTTTTGTTTATGGACAACAATGGCTGGTATGTAATGGTCTGGATTAAGTGGAATGATATCTTCTAAAAAAGAGAAACTCAACTTACTGTAAAGAATGAATCTTTTGACTTTTGTAAAGAGAGACTGTAGAATACTGACACATTTTATTTTGAGGACAGTAATTTTTGCTACTGCATAGTCTTATAGCTGTTTTGTTATTGTGTAGTTGAAAATAGTCCAAAAATTTTAGAAATGTGCTAAGTGTTCTGAATAACTAGGGGAGAAAAGACATTGTAAAAGGTGGAAGTTGAATTCATGTTAGTCAGATGCTCTTTCTTCCTTACAGTTGTATGGTCATAGGAAGTTCTTAAGAAGCATCTAGTAAAATGCACTGTTGGCAGCACTGCAGTGTTTTTTGAGGGGGAGGACAAAATGTCTATTTCTTGTACTCTGCAAATCAGTTTGAAAACTACATTGGGGATCTTGCCTTTTTCCCATGTTAGTCTGAAAATAAAACACAATCTTACGTGAGCGTGCAGTCAACAGTACATACGTTGTTGATAGCAGTGATGGTTCTGGGCATTTGTCTTTGAAGCAAGTTGTGCTTTAAATGTTTTAAGTCTTTGTGTTTTATCTAGTATCGATCTCTGAGAACAGCTTAACTATGTTATACCAAATGTCTACTTAGTCCTATGTACTGTGTCAGTAGGAAATACCTATGGAAAAGACTTGCTGATTGTGTCATCAGAATATTCTCTCGTAATTGCATGAAGGTCAGGGGGCTGTTCTGAACCAAGGATGACATCTTTGTATCTGTAGATGTATAAGGTTTCCCCAGTCCTGTAAATGAATGAGGTTGATACATGATCTAAATACACTTACTTTTGTGATGTCCTGCTTTACTGGTTTTCTCTGGGCTCTACCTTGTTATTTATTTGTTGTAGGTCGGCTCTCTGGAACAGGTTATGTTAGATGCCCTTGTGATGGATAGAGTTGCATTTGTGAAACTTCTGATTGAAAACGGCGTAAGCATGCACAAATTTCTTACAATTCCAAGGCTGGAAGAACTTTATAACACAGTAAGTGAATGATTGCTTTTTAAGCTACTTTTAGAACAGCTTTTTGGTTGCTCAGCATGTTGTATACTGGGCCATGTGCACCAGTCTGAAGGTGTTGATAGGGAAGGCTGCCTTGCAGAGGTTAGAGTTGAGAAGTGCATGCTGTCTGGCTGCTTTGTAGTGTCACAGCTGCTTTCTGCCTCTCCAGAAATATTTTGTTAGCGGGATGTTCATCTGTGTCTGATGTTGGGGATAGATACTAAAGGGAGAATTGCAGCCTTGTTGTGGAACATATGAAATGTGTAAACTACAGTGGGAAAGAGAACAAGAGAAAGTCAGATAGGTGAAGCTTGTGCACAAAATAGGAGGTCTACAGATAGTACTGTTAGGGCTTCACAAGATGAATTCTGTCTGTAGCAGTTAATATTTTCATAATAGTTGTAAAAATAAGTTTATTTTGTGAACCCTTCATAGTTATAAAATATTGCTTAGAAAAATGTTGCTGTAGGTGTTGATTTAATAGTTTTACAGTAATTTTGATTAACACTATCTAATAGAACAAGACAAAAAACCTTCCACCAAAAGGTATCTAATGCGAATAGTACAAAAATATGACTTAGGCTCACGTTAACCTTCTCATTAATCTGCTTTTGACCAAAAAAAAAAAAGAGGGAAAAAAGGAATTCTTTAACTAATGCAGCTCTGTAAAGGAGTCCACGTGATCAGGTTTTATGTTTTGTTTTGTTTTTTTTTTGTTGTTGTTGTTGGTTTATTTTCTTTAATCTTTTGTTATGTTGCATTTACACACTTGATGTGCTTTTGATTGAGTTCTGTATGGGAGCTAGGGTAACCATATATCTAAAAGTGTAACAGTGCGTGCACTTGTAGGAAATCAGAGAAGGAAGAAAAACACACTTTGGTAAAAAGAGGAAATGTTTAGACTAAAAATTCAAAAAGTAAGGGAGCTTTTATTATGCATCCTGCAATACTGTAAACATGAATATCAGTCTTTGTGTATTCCTGTAAATTAAAATGTTTATTTGTTAAAACTTGTCTCTCTAATATTATATTTTAATAATATAAAAGCCCCATAATGCTGCTGTTTGCATTATTTTTTTTTTTCCTTTTCCTTTTTGGACAAACTATGAGTGTATTATTTATGTTCCAGAAAAGAAAATAGTCTGTAGCTAATATGGTAGTTTGAAATATTTGCATTTATTTGATGGCTGTTTGTTCAAAAACTCTGGAATTATTTGGTTTTGAGCAAACATGCAAAAATACTTTGCTTCTGCTGTAATCTTCTCATGTTGTCATTGCAATCTAATTTCTCATTCCAAATTTCTCCCCCCTTCTTTTTTCTAAAGAAACAAGGCCCAACTAACCCAACACTCTTTCATCTTGTTCGGGATGTCAAACAGGTATGTTGTAAATGTAGAAATCTGCCAAATTAACAATGTTAGTTTTTTGATGATTTCTTATGTTTGTAAATTTAATCTTAGGTTTATTAATTAGGTTTTATTGTAAATAATAACCTAATTCTGCAGACGTTCTGTTGTTTCCAATACTTGCTGTTCTATGCTTAGTGCCTTCCACCAGAAAGATGTTAAACCCGATGAGTGTTGTCTTTTTCATTTTACTTGTGATTGTTTTCCTTCTTGGGGGGACTGAAGCTGATATTCCCAGCCAGGAGTAATTCTGTCTGTTAAAACAGACAAAACAGTGTCCCCCATCCCTCGCCACCCCCAACAGAATGAACATTTACCCTGCTAGGGGAGATCATACAGAAAAGAACCTATAACTTTATATTTTTCAAAACTGATAAATATTGAGCCATGTACAAGTTGGGTTTTTTAATCATGAAAGATTTAATTGTTTTTTAATTTAGAGCTGTGATGTAACATGTAGAAAAACTCTAAGCAAGTTTAAGATTATAATCTGAAAAACTAAAAATACTTTTTATATTCCTAGGGAAATCTTCCTCCGGGATATAAAATCAACCTGATTGATGTGGGGCTTGTTATTGAATATCTGATGGGAGGAACCTATAGATGCACCTATACAAGAAAACGCTTTAGAGCTATATACAATAGTCTCAGCGGGAATAATCGGGTATGTTGCAGCTGGATAACAGGACATGCTGATTCATATGTTCTCAATTAAAAAAACCTGCTTATTTTGGAGAAAAATTGGATCAATATTGTTTTGTTGTTCTTGCCAATGGACTGGTTCTTTTAAAGGCAATAGTAAGGCCTGTGAGGGTAGCTGTTAGCTCTTCTGGGTTTGAGGGCAAACAAAAGATTTTGTTCTCCATCTCCTTATTCTAGCACATCTGAATTCCTTCTCTGTAATTCTGTCTTTTCCTACTCACAGGGGAAGAATGGGCACTAAATATGCAGATTTACCAGGGCTTGAGGTGCAGATATTTTAGCTTCTTGTAAAACAAGTGTAACTGCCTAATTTGTGCCTTCTTAAAAAAACCCAAAACAAACAAAAAACTTGTTAAATATCTTGTGAAAATTCTGGTTGTTGCTGTTACACAAGTTCATCACTGTTTCAGTAGCAAAGGAACTGTTCAGTTGCTCAACTAAGTATCTAGCTATAAACAGATGATTTTATAATGCTGAGTAAGTAAAGAGTTAAAGAAACCAAACCAAGCCCCTTCCCTTTATTTTTGTTACAGCGGTCTGGGCGCAATCCTTCGAATACTACTCCTCAGATGTGTAAAAGCCATGAGACTTTTGGTAACCGTGCAGATAAAAAAGAAAAAATGCGCCATAATCACTTCATCAAAACAGCGCAGCCATACAAACCAAAGGTAGGGGGGCGTGAGGGGAACGCGGTGGGGTTTATTTTAAGTAGTTAAGAGCAGAGAACCTGGTTGAAATCCAAGTGCCACTGAAGTGTGAGTAGCAGCAGTTTTACTGACTTTGGTAAAGCTGGAATTTCAGTCTGGCTTCTGTGCTTGTTTTATAAACTGTCTAGCATGCTTACAGCATTCTGTAAAGAGTGTTTATCTTTCTGTGTAGTAGTCTTCTGGATAAACTTTGATATGTTAGGGAGCAGAAAGCTTATTTTTGGCGCAGTTCTAGCAACGGGGTGGACACTTGCACGGCCTTGTAGACAGAGCAAGATTTGGCCATGTGTTACTCTAAGCAGTCTCCATGAGTTTCCTCATTTGTACATAGGTATATTAGTTAAATGCTTTTCTTTTGATCTATAAATCAAAATAATTCGGTCTCCCTGTTATTGAAATGAATTGGACTCAACCGAAGTTTTTGGAAAAAAAAAAGTTCCAGCTGCTTTTCAAGTCTTCAGAAATGTGGTTTTTTTCTTTTTATAATTATACATAATTTGATATTGGATCACTCAGAATTTTATTTCAAGTTACGTAATGACCAAGTTTAGAGATTTAAATGTAACTTTCTGATTTTTTTTTTTAAAAGATTGACACTGGTGCAGAAGAGGGAAAAAAGAAAAGAACCAAAGATGAAATAGTAGACATAGATGATCCTGAAACGAGACGTTTTGCTTACCCTCTCAACGAGCTGTTACTTTGGGCGGTGCTAATGAAGAGGCAGAAGATGGCCCTTTTCTTCTGGCAGCATGGGGAGGAGTCCATGGCAAAAGCCTTAGTTGCTTGTAAAGTCTACCGGTCAATGGCATATGAAGCAAAACAAAGTGACCTTGTTGATGACACTTCAGAAGAGCTGAAACAGTATTCCAAGTAAATTACATTTTTATCATTAAAGATCTCTTCTTGAAATTTACTATAAAAGTAGTGGGCTGTATATGAACAAACCCCAAACTGTTCTCTTAGCACCCTTGAAGAGAAAAGGATTTGCAAAAAGGATTAAGCGGCACTTTAGTAGAAGTTTTATATTGGATACTGCTCTCTGAGAGCTGTAAAAGTCATAATTTATAGTTATGATGACACTGAATGTGCCATTTCCCTAACATGTAATTTCCTTGCATGTTTTAACAGCTGTTTGGAGCTTGTATGTGTTTTTATTCGTCAAGGATTCACGTGTTGCAGTTACGAATTACAGTATATCTGTACAGAATGGACAGGCAGTAGTCCCTTCAAATTGTGCTACTGGGAATTTGATTGTACGAGAAAATTCAATGTAAGCTCAAGGTCATTTCTATAGATACTAAATTTTGTTTTGTTGATTTTTCTTCTTTCTAGCGAGTTTGGTCAGTTGGCAGTTGAACTCTTAGAACAGTCCTTCCGACAAGATGAAACTATGGCAATGAAATTACTAACCTATGAGCTTAAAAACTGGAGCAACTCAACTTGTCTGAAGCTAGCAGTGTCATCAAGACTTCGTCCATTTGTAGCACATACTTGTACACAGATGTTGTTATCAGATATGTGGATGGGAAGGCTGAACATGAGGAAGAATTCATGGTACAAAGTAAGCACTGTTTCAGTGTAAAAAGGGATCAATGGAATTTGTGTTTGAATAGAAGGAAAGTGTGTGTTTAAATGCTATTAGTATAAAGCTTTCACAGCCATAGCTTATGTTAATAAATCCTGTAAAACAGTCTCCTATAACATAATCAAAACTGGAATAATTTATTGTAAACTCTTCTTTTGACACTCTATTATCTTTTCAAATAAGGTACAGAAATATAGAAGGCAAAAATCAGGCAAGTAGCCTTTAATCAGAGGCTTAAAGAGACTATGTGAATACTAATCCACTACTAAAAACATAGTGGTAAATACCTTAACAGACAGAAAACCCGCTGTAAGAATATAGTTACCTGCATTTTGGCTTTTTTCAGGCAGCTCATAAGACTTGATGTAGAAAAGCTTTGTGTATATCCTATTTTGGAGGAAGAAACTGAACAAAAGCAGGGCACAGAATGAAACAAGGGCAGGCAAATTTGGGATAGGTTTTCCAGTGGTGCCCTTTGTGATACAGAGCAATTGAACCAAAAAGGGAAGCTGCATATTTCTTTGAGATGATGTACCCAAACATATTTTTGCTAGGAATACAAAGAAAGAAAACTTTCCTACAAAATATCTAGAAGCATCATTTAACTTGTCATCTACTAAAATCCTCTTTGATAACTGGTTAACCATTTCCTTGCTTGCGTTCTAACAGGCTAATGACAATAAATAGCTTTCACTTATTCTCTTCATCCATACTTTAGCTTGTTTTTCTACCATAAATTGGAAAAAAAACCAAAACCAAAAACCCAACAACACCTCTCCTACCCCCAACAAAACCACAACCTCCACTTGTATATGCTTCTTAAATATACCTTGATAGTACACAGTTCCAAAGTTTCTGGGAGTGGATTAAAGAACAGAGTGTAAGCAGAACATCTCTGGATCTTCAGGCCTGGAGTACATTCTTTCTAGTGGCTTTTAGTTTTGGAATTTGTTGATTCTTCCCCTTTCCCGTATCTTCAAGTCAAGGAATGCTCTGTATATGTGATCTTAGTCTCCTCAGTGTATGTATAAGTAATAACTAATTATTTTCTACAATTTTTTTCCCCCCCCTCAATAACAAGCAAGTGCAATTTGGATAATATGTTTTCAGAGGATATTCTGTGTGTTGGTGTGTTCTGATATTTTTAATGTAGCTGTGAACTATTTTCACTTAGTCTTCATCTTTTCCAGGTGATACTGAGTATTTTACTCCCTCCTGCTATACTGCTGTTGGAATATAAGACCAAGGCTGAAATGTCACATATTCCTCAATCTCAAGATGCACATCAAATGGCAATGGATGACAGTGAAAACAACTTCCAGAATGCAGCAGATGAAATACCTATGGTAATGTGGGGCAGGGGGAGACAGTAAAAACAGTGTTTTGAACTTAAATAATTATTACATTTTTAAATCAAAGCAAGAGTTAAAATGAGTGTCCAAAAGCATGTAATACTGCATGTGAAAGTAACAGTCCTTTCCTTTTAGGAGGTGTTTAAAGAAGTAAGGATCTTGGATAGTACTTTAGAAAAACATGATATGGAGACTCCAGCAAAACCCAAAAGACTTCCAATTACACAGAAATTTTATGCATTTTATCATGCACCAATTGTGAAATTTTGGTTTAATACGGTGAGTTTTCTTCAGTGTAATGTGTATTTTATTTGGAAATCTAGTGCAGATTTTGGGGTTCTTTTCTCAACCTGTAATGATGTGACCTGAATCAAACTTTAAGCACTGTTTTAAAGACAAACAAAAAAACCCTTGCCTTGCTAAGCTGGAAATGAGAAGTACTTCATTTTGAAAAATTGCGTATGCAGTGCTCTATGGTTTGGGGTTTTTTAAAGTTTGTGATGTTAGGTTTGAAATTTTTTTTTATTTTTTTTCTCTAAAGCTAAGGGAGTAGTTAGCATGAGCATTTTTATTCTGACCCGAGTAATTAATTTCATCAGTTGCTAGCAGGAATTCTGTGATAATTTATTAGGCTAAAGTATTTATGCACAGCTTTGTTTAAATTACTGTAATAGAAACTAAAATTTGGATTAGTGGAGAAATAGCTGTAATAAGAACAAAGCTTTGCTAACAATAAATAGCTTATTACATCTATTTTTCCTCTTCTAAGAAGAAAATGTTTGGATCCCCTTATAAATAATAACTTGTCTGCTTAAAGGGGTAAATATAGTACTGTAATCATACTTGAAGCTTTTATTGTATACCACATCAAAGGATTCCATGCCCATCTATAAATAAGCCTTCAGTAATTATATGTCTAATTTTCATTGCTTTTTTTAGTTGGCATACTTAGGATTCCTCATGCTCTACACATTTGTGGTTCTTGTAAAAATGGAAGAATTGCCGTCTGTTCAAGAGTGGATTGTTATTGCTTACATTTTCACATCAGCAATTGAGAAAATTCGTGAGGTATGCCTGTAACAATCTGGGATTTTAGTTTTCTTTGTCAGTTAAAACAGTATACTTTAAACTCTGTTTATAAACAAGAGACCTGAAGAAACTTCAAGCATCAGAGTATATGATGTAATACCTTTATCTTAAATTTTGGTATAGGCTGATAGTTTCAATACCAGTGTTTCTTGGCCTACTGCTTGGACTTAGCTTGCTTTTCTTCTTCTTCCAATGGGGAAGAGATAGAGGTCTATTAAAATGAGGTGGGTTTTTTCCTCCTAAATTTCAAGGAACTGGCAGTGACATCCTGGTCTTTTTTTTTTTTTTTTTTTTTTTTTCCTTTTTTGGTTAAAATTTCCCCCCCCAGTTGTAATGAAATAAACAACCTTGCTTTTCTGAGGGGTGAGATGTGTATTTATCTATTAGCGTCAGACAGACTCTACTATGCCATGACCAAGATGGCAAAACATAAAAGATTTGTCAAGGTAGGATAGCTATCACAATATAAAACACAATGTTTCTGGTCAGCAAGAGACTTTTGAGACGTTCTATAAGAATTTTTAAGTGAGAGAGGAAGTTAGTTCATTAGACAGGTACCTCTGGCCCAACTGAAGGTGCAGAAAGCAGGGCTCATTTTTGTAGCTAACTGCCTCAAAAGAAAAAAAAACAAAAACCCACCACCAAAACCCCTCAAATCCAAAATTCTTTCATATTGTTCAGACAGAATGAAACATACATATTCCTTGTCCTTGTTGGGAGGCTGATGGAGTTACATTGTGGAATCAAAACCAGCATTTAAAAGAATTATCCATTTGAATAGATATTTTATTTTTGCAAATATAAAAATATTAGTGATTTGTATATTTGAGTGTTAGTCCATGTGCAATAAATGTGAGCAGACCCGACTTATTTTTATTGCAGATTTTTATGTCAGAAGCTGGGAAGATTAATCAGAAGATTAAAGTGTGGTTCAGTGATTACTTCAATATCAGTGACACAGTTGCCATTGTCACTTTCTTCATTGGGTTTGCATTAAGATTTGGAGCAAAGGGGAATTTTGGCGAAAACACTTACAGAGAAAATTATGTCTTTGTTGCTGGAAGAATAACATACTGTCTCAATATAATTTTTTGGTATGTGCGATTACTGGATTTTCTAGCTGTAAATCAACAGGCTGGCCCTTACGTTATGATGATTGGGAAAATGGTAAGTACTGCTTTTGTTACTGTTTTTTTTTTTTTTTTCCCTCAACTGAACTACATTTTTCTTGCTGCATCCATTTACAAGTTTTCTCAGAGTTTTATTTAGAAAAAGGTTGGTGTTGTATGTCAACAGCTCAGTGTGCAGAATTAGCTAGCTGGAATATAACTTACTATGCTTCAAAATAAACACTGGTTAGAAGGCTTCCTTTATTATTATGGAGCTTTCTCTGTCACATATCTGTAAAAAACTGGCAAATCTTCCTTCTCTGGTCTGTTTTGTTCTTAGATGTCAGAGACTTGAATATGATGATACCTTTTTTCATTCATCTAACACTGCTTCCTTTTTGGGTCTGAGACTTATTTATAGTCCTTGCCTTTGTGCTCTCTAGGGCAAGTGTTTTGTGCTGTGGAAAACTGGGTCTAAATTGTGTCTCTGTTTTTGTCTTTCCTCGCACAAAAAATATTCAAATTGTTTACATTTAAAAAATACATAGCTTTATTGTCACTGAGCTATTCTAAAAAAAAAAGATGTTAAGGTTTGAGAACTGTATATACAAAGATGGAAGGGGGTATTTGTCTTTCTTCCCCCTATAAAATGGTTCCTACAAGGTTGAACCCTGTCATTCTGTAAAAATGAAGGCATCAAATGGCTCGTTTCTCACTTTGATTTCTTGCAAGAGGCATAGGTTCTGTGTTTTGGCCCTTGGGAAACTACCTCTGCCCTCTGCATTTTGTGCAGCTCTTGGGTGCATGTAGAAAGGAATGTTTATCAGCTGCTACTCATCCACATAATAGTTATTTGAGTTACAAAGGAAATACTTTCAGTTGCCTTTGGCTGAGGATACTAAATATACTGTAAGAAAGTACAGGAAGAAAACAAAATTTTTTACAGAGTTTGTTATTTAACAAAAATTTCTGACTGAAATCTAAGTGTCCCAGACTGTTTTCCTTATATAATACATAGAATTCATAAAGTGTACATACACTGTCACTGTAAAAGTGTTTAAAGTTGTGAAATCGTAATTACGACCTTGTGGTTTAACTGACTCTTTTTGTGTTAATAGGTGGCCAACATGTTTTACATTGTGGTGATTATGGCACTTGTACTACTTAGTTTTGGTGTTCCCAGGAAGGCGATACTGTATCCTGATGAGGCACCCTCTTGGACTCTTGCTAGAGATATTGTGTTTCATCCATACTGGATGATTTTTGGTGAAGTGTATGCCTATGAAATTGATGGTAAGACACTACAGTTTCGAAGCAAGGAAGGAGAAAACTTACTCTGATAAGATCTACTCAAGGTCCTATGAAATTCTAGTTTTAAGAAATGAACTGCCCGGTATTGTTGACATTGATTCTGTTAATTGTATTATCTCTTCTTTGTGGGTTGCAGCTGTATAATTTCTTTACTACATAATTATCTTTTATAAAGCTTGAATGAAACCTCTACTTAATCACAACTTCTCACAAGGCTATTTCTAGCAAAATTTTGGAATTTCCCCCACAGCTGTCATACCAAAATTTTTAGTGTGGCGGTGTATTATGCTTTTTAAGTCTGATAATACAATTATACCATAGTATGAACCACAAACCGTGTCTCCTGTATTTTTCTACCATAATCTTAAATGCATGGAGACATTTTGAATTGCAGAACCAGATAGTTAATTGTTGCAGTCTTTATATTTCCCTCTGTACCTGCTTGGATGTTCTAAAAGTTGTACATATTTTCTCTGTATCTTTTCTTCCCCAACTCAGTATGTGCAAATAATTCTGATGAAAAGGTTGCTCATCTCTGTGGCCCAGGAACATGGTTGACCCCGTTTCTTCAAGCTGTCTACCTCTTTGTACAGTACATAATTATGGTTAATCTCCTTATTGCATTTTTCAAGTGAGTATATGGATAATTGTTAATTTTTGCTAATCCTTTGATAAGCTTCTATTTCACTGCAATAAAATGACAAGATTAGAAGAACTGATGCCAGTTCAAAGCAATCTCATTTGCTGGGAGTAATTTCAGGTTCTAAAGCTGATCTTCATCTCCTCCTCACTGCAAACCAGTGACTTAAGTAGGGAAGTGTGTGATCTGACTGGTATGGGTCAAATCTATGAGGCCAGGGGAGTCGGAAGTTTTGGAGAATTTGAAAGCATTTTATAATTTCTCTTTGTCAGAAAACAAACAAAATTGTTTCTTCATCTGTGTATGGACTGGTGTTCCTAAATTCATTGAACATTCTGTAGTTGGTTGAGTTGAACTGTAGTAGAGAGAATTGTCTTTTATAGTTGTCTGCAAGTGTTTGACTTAAGGGAATAAGCAGCTCACTAATACTGAAGAATGGCAGACTGTAGAATTAATGTGGTCTGATACAAAAATCTGGGTTTAGTTAGAAATATTTTTCTGTTTGTTTGGCAAACTTGAAATTTGATCTCACTGTAATTTATTTCTGAGGAAAGGTACTGAGATGTTACCAGATAAGAATTTTTTAACCCTCTCCTTGCTTTGAATCATGGTGTTTTCTTGAATGTGTTTCTGACTTCCACTGAAATAATTTTGCAGTAAAAACCAAATATGTGTCTCTTAATTAAATAGTTTCAGAATTCAAGGTTTTATCAGTGTTAAAAAACCCCAAACATCAACCTCCTCCACACAGACCCTCTGACGACCCCAAAACCCACCTTTTTGTGTTAATACTTTTCTGTTCTCTTTCAGCAACGTGTATTTACAAGTCAAGGCAATTTCAAACATTGTGTGGAAGTATCAACGCTATCATTTCATTATGGCCTACCATGAAAAACCTGTTCTGCCTCCACCACTTATTATTCTTAGCCACATGGCTTCCCTGTTCTGTTGTATATGTAAAAGAAGAAAGACAGACAAGACTTCAGATGGGCCAAGTATGAACAGCTATTATCCAAAAAATTGCAATAACTTTTTTGGTATGGTTAAAGCAAACTGTCAGAAAAGTGCTCTGTTCTTGATTGTAATGTATATTGTCAAGAAAATTGAAGTAGGTCTTAATTTACCATGTTTTTAATATTAAGACTCTTAATTCTGTTCAAAGTCTCAGTGTTTTTATGAAGGGTATAATGTACAGACCCTAGAAAGCTTCACTCCTAACTAACTTTAGACAAACAAAAAAAACCAAGATTAGATTTCATGTTAGTGTTAATGGGGAAAGAATTTTTTTCATTCTGGAAAACTGTTGTTGCTGGAAACCCTTTGAAAATTTAAAAATAAAAAAAATATGTTCCACAGATGATAAAATCCAGCTAAGGAATCTAGCTTCTGCCTCAAATTAAAAGGCATTGGAGGGTAGGAACATAAGGAATGATGATATGTGCAGATCCTCTCAGAATTATTATTTTTATTTTTATTTTAGCGGAAATTTTGACTTGGAACTTTTTTCTAGCAAGGTGAGAAGAAGGGTCTTGGATCTTGTGGGTTTTTTGTTGGGTTTGGTTTGATTTTTATTTTTAACACCCTTTGTAAAGTTGTGACTATTAGTTTCCAGCATCTGTACTGCTTCACTGCGTATGTGTCATCTTAACTGTGTAATCTCTCTTTAGAACTCTTCCTGACAGAAGAAGATCAAAAGAAACTTCATGATTTTGAAGAGCTGTGTGTTGAGATGTATTTCAATGAAAAGGATGATAAATTTCATTCTGGAAGTGAGGAGAGGATTCGAGTCACATTTGAACGGTAGAATATTTACAAATAAAATTTCTGAATAGAGAAGCTCAGAACCTTTGCAGGTTTTGGTGCTTTAAGGGGGGTAAAATGCAGTTCAAGGACATAAGGATTTATGCAAACTTTAGATGATGTTTTCCTGTCGCTATGCGGAAACCGATGATGTGGTTGATGCTTTGTGATCTGTAGCAGCACTCAGTAAGCTGAGGCACTTGTATTATTGAGTTTCTCACGGTGTTTTGATAAACTGATAAATTTGAAAAAGTACTGTAGGCCCTCTATTGATGTGTATGTTAAATTCTGTCATTCAGAAGTTTGTACAAATGTTGTATTACAAAACAGTCCAATACTATAGTGTATAACATCCTGAAATTTCTTAGATTTTTCCTGATTAAATGGGCAGAAAGGGTTACAAAGATGTTTCTTTTGCATATTGAGAAAAATGCTTTTCAATAGCCGCTTCATAATTTTGATTTTTCTTAGGGTGGAACAAATGTGCATTCAGATAAAGGAAGTTGGTGATCGTGTCAACTACATAAAAAGGTCATTACAGTCTTTAGATTCACAGATTGGCCACCTACAGGATCTCTCTGCTCTAACTGTGGATACTCTGAAAACACTGACTGCACAGAAAGCTTCAGAAGCTAGCAAGGTTCATAATGAAATCACACGGGAATTGAGCATTTCAAAACATTTGGCACAAAACCTCATTGAGGATGGCTCTCTAAGATCTTCTGTGTGGAAAAAGCACAGCATTGGAAATGTCTTCGGTTCTTTTCCGCAAGGAGGCCTTGAAAGTAATAATGCTTTACTCTGTAACATTTCTATACGTGATGAAAAAGAAGCCCAACATAAGACAATTGGTCAAGAGTTAGCTCCAGTTCCCCGAAGAGAAGAAATAAACTTTCAAGAGGCAGGTTCCTCAGGCAGTGCCTTATTTTCAAATGCTGTTTCCCCTCCAGAACTTCGCCAACGAATACAGGCTGCAGAGATCTCAAAATCCATTGGTAAAAGTAAAAAATTAGGCAACTCATCCAACAGCATGCCACATGTAACATCCCCAACAGCTAAATTTTTTGTTAGCACTCCGTCTCGGCCCAGTTGCAAAAGTCAGCTGGATTCTTCAGCAAAGCACGAAGAGACTGTTTTCTCTAAGGCTACAGAAGGAGATAATAATGTAGAATTTGGTGCATTTGTGGGTAAGTATAACAAAGTAGATTCTGAATGTCCTGAAGTCATTATTAGCTGCTCTTATCCTCTTGCTTCTGGCTCTGCTTGCCTTGCTTTCACCCAACCTTGTGTTGAAAATGGAGGATACGTTAATTGTGGTTTTATTCATGATGAGAGTGACACTAATGATAACTACAGCTGCAGAGTTGACAAATGTGATCACCAGTCCTCTGTCAACTTATTGAAGAACAACCCCCAAATGAAGTTCTCTTTGTCAACTGGCAACTTGATGTCAACAGTCAACTGTGGCGGCTCACGTGGAAAATTGAATATTAAAGATGAACTTTCCAAAAATCAGCATGTCCATGCAATGGAACTACAAAACCAAGATTTATGTTCTAACATCCTTATGGGACTACTTCATAAACTGTGGACCAAATCTAAGCCACAAGGTTTGACTTACCAAGAATTGTATAGTATTTTGGGTGTATTCCGGTTGCAGGTGACTTTATTCTACCATTTTGCTCTGCTTTTTCATGCTTTTAACATCTCTAATTTCCCTATGTTGCTTGAATTTATTTTTTTACTTAAATTATCATTTCTTTATAATTCTGTCACATAGACAATATTTTTTCGGAAAAACATTAGCCAGTTGTTGAGTATAGCAGTTTTGTGCAATTAGCAGCTCTACAACTTGGTATGGGCATTGTAGACAAACTTTTTGTGACTCATTATAAAGCTCCTACCTTCTCATTGCATAAATCAAAAATATTGTCTATTTCTTGACGTAATTACAGAAGACTTAGGCTGATGGAATCCTGGACAAATATCTTTGTGGTATCTGTGTCAAGCTGAGGGATCCTCCTATACTATGTTTCTAAACACTGTTGTAACTGGGATCTTCCACTGTTGCCTAGGCTAATGTATCTTTTGGCAGTTGTTTTGGAAGTTTCCAAAGTCCTTTTATTAAATATAGCATTACGCCTTCCCTCAAGTTTTGCTTAACAGTAAAAAGTTGCACGGTTTTGGTTAGGTTATCTACATATTTGAATGGTAAAACAGTGGCAGATTCATTGCAAAACACAGGTGTGGGTTTACTAACTGATTTCTGTCGAGTAGATAATGCTTTGAGTAGTACACTTAGTGTATAGCAGAAGATCACAATCTGGAGCTGTCAGGTTACCTGCAGAGGTGTTATCTTGCCCCAGTTCTTCAGGGATGTCTCAGTGTTTTCCAAAGGCTTGTTGAGGATGTAAAAAACTAAATATTTAGACAAGAGTTTATTCTGCTGTTGTGAATCTTGGAGTTCTGAGAAGTTACCTACATGCACTAGAATTTTTTGATTTGTGTATGTGTAGGAAAGTATCTACACATTTGTACACTCAGTAGCTATTTGTTTATAATTTCCTCACGGTTTAAAAAAAGAAAACATTTTTTTAAATTCAGAAAGCAAGACTAAACAGAAGTAATGGACAGTAGTTGAATAATTCTTATCTAATCTTTAAATGTACTTTACCACTAATAACTTTGAATACTAACTATACTTACTTTACTGGAGCCAAATTTTCAGTGTATGGTCCTCTTGACATCACTAGCATTTAGAACATACTCTTCATTCTTACCGTCCATGTTTTATAAAACTTGTGCTAAGGTGCAGCTTTCTGTTGTGAAGCCAAGTAGATTTTTCCTTCATTATATAACCACGTGCTTGGTAAAATTCAGAAAAGTATTTCTTGCAGCTGGAAGCATGAAGGGTATATTGTAAAAGCTACCTCAAGAAAACTGTCTGCTTTTCCTTCATTTGTCATACATAAAAATACTGTAATTCAGCCTGCCCTGTTCCTTTCATGTGAGGAGCATACACTTGAGTTAAAATTTAAATTTTTAGTTTTGCTTTTTGAATTGTGGTAATCCGTGACTTAATGTGGGAAAAGCAATAGTTTCGTATTATTTTGTTACACTGATTTTTTTTTTTTTTTTTTTACTTTAGTGTGTTTGAAAAGTCTTTCTCTAGCGCTAACAGGCACACAGGACTTAGGTGGTTTGTAACCCTTTGCTGTGGTGATGCACACTATTGGCATGGTCAGACCATTGGAGGTTGCCTTTGATTTTGAATACTCTTTTTGAATTCACTGTGTCAAAGGTCACAGAGACAGCATGGAGTTACAGCGGTTTAAAGAGGCAGCAAGCAAAATTAAAGAAAGGAGTTCTGATATTGAGGTAAGCATGGAAGACGTTGTCAAATATGTTAATGGGGATAATTTTTTTTTTTTTTGAGCTGTAACATCACAATATATTTTGAAAAGGTGTAAATACAACTTGCAAAATGCAGCCCAGAAGGAATATGTATCTGTTTTACGATTTAAATAAAAAAATCCTAGTGAAAAGTCATGCAACCTTAACTGCACATCAAGTACTGTTGCTTCATAATATACTAATGCAATATTGAACAAGATCTGAGGTTATGAAAGCTGAGATGACTATAACTGTGAATTAAGATAAAATTATGTATCTGTAATTAGTATTTAATGAAATTTATGAGTGTGAAATGTTTCAAGATCAGCATTTAGGAAGACTTCAGTGATTTACATGGTATTTTACAGAGTGAGATGATGGTGTATATGATTTTTAAAAGTGACAAAAATTGTTCATTATGTTTCAAGAAGAAAAGGCCTTTCTAGTAAACTTGTCAAACTAAAATGATGTGTCATTTCCATTTTCTTAAAGAGTAATAAAGATAACTAAATGGGAAGTTAATAATCGTAACAAACCTGTCCTCCAAGTGCTATAGTATATAAAAAAAAAAGCTAATTTTCTCACTGTAGCTATTAAGATAAATTAGTAAATACAAGTTACCATTTACAGTTACCCCTCATTCAGGGGAGAATCTGACTGAGAATTGCATCATGACCATTTGCAATGTCAGTGTTCTGGACCTTCTGATAAGTATAATGTGTGACCAAAAAGGCTTTTGTGTGTGTGTATTTTTGGCAGGGTTGTTTGGGGTTTTTTTGTAATAATGTTTACAATTTGTTTTGGGTTTTATTCTTTTTTAATAGGAGCAACAGGAAGACTTCAAAAAAGCTATATTGGAAGGCATAGAGACAACCAGACTTCAAGTAAGTCAAGATTTCCGTTTATTTAGAGACATTATTTTCACCAGATACAAAATGTATTCTTTACAGTGAGGACAGGGAAACTCTGTTTTCTTATATCATTATCTATAAGTAAACCCTGCTTATGACTTTTTTTTTTTAAAAAATATATAAACCCTGGTCATGATTTTAAAAAAGAAAAAAAAAAATCATTTGTAGAGTTGAACTTTTGTACAAATACAGCTGGATGTCTCCTTGATGTAGGTCTAAATAGCTCCAGTGTTTGGTACTGTTGGGATGCAGACTCCAGCAGCATTTCCAGACAGTATCGCTGTTCTTAGACACTTAGTTATAGAGTTGTCCCATCTTAACTGGTGGGACTGGTTTGATTCTTACCTTTCATTTAGGCACTACAGTCATTGATGGTAAGATGCTGAAGATGTATGCTGAACACTGAAATGCATATAGACCTAAAAATGGGTCTTCAGAAGACACTTTCAGCAGGTGCATTCTCTGTGTTGCGTTCCAGTGAAGTATTTATGTTTGGGGATGTAAAGAAAATCTTTCTTGCATATATATATGAGCACACACGCTCTCTTATACACACACAGAGGTGTATACACGTGCCTGTGTGTATGCATTTAGGTGTGTGTGGATGTATTCCTTAAGAGGGAAGGGGTGAAAAAGGGTGGTAACCATTTCCTAACTGTTATAAATCTTGGAATGAAAAGCAGGGCATAGCATTCCAAGTTCCAGTTTTGTATTCTTCAGAATCTTGAACTTTTTATTCAGGTAACCATTGGAATTAATAGGCTGGTTGTGAGGAACGTTCCAGCCCTGTGCCTGTCTACGTGTAGTTCTAGTTTGTCGTGAAACTGCCTTTCTTCTTTTTTTGCAGAAGAAATACTTTGTTGTCAAAAGCTGACCCATCTCAGTAGATATTGGGAAAATATGTAAATATTATTGAGGAATACGTCCATAAGGAAATTTCATTCATAAACTATAGGTTTCTATGTGGCAAGACTTCTCTAGATTTTGTTCCTATTTTCAATGGGTTCAAATTGAACTTTAGTTTCTGCCAGAGCCACGTTCTTAAATGAGCATTGATAGTTAACAAAGGCACGTGACAGAACAGCTGAACTTAGTGCTAGTAGAGATCCAGTGTAATGCAGGTTTATATAGTTGTATCCTATTGTAATGTTCTCTTTAAAAGATCTCTTTCAGTATGGGTCAGTAGTCTTAACGTGTGTCTGAAAATATTAGAGCTGATAGTTACTGTGAAGAGCATTTTAACTGAATTATGCGCTCAACTTGTACATTTTTGTGCAGCAAGGTATTTGAGGTACATCCAGAAGTTTAAAAAAAAAAATAAAAATCCTAGGTAGTCCTAGAAAAGAAAATTGGGCAGATTGTGTGCCAGAAGAGCGGTATTTGAAAACAATGATAATGATAACTAATGATTTATTTATTTTTATTTTTTTTTTTGGTAGGGTCTTCAAACTGACTGTGGTCTAAGACAATCTAGTTCTTGTGGTGGGTTTACTGACCCTCTGACAGCCCATTCAGAGCAACGTAAGTGCATTGTCTTTTCAAGTCACCTAATTTTATCATTAAATTGTGTCGATAATTCATATTTAAGAAGATACAAAGGAAAGACAATAAGTTAAAGCATCTTGAAATATTTTAATGGTTGGTGCTACTTGAATCTGCTCCTGTGTTTCACTGTGGTTCTCCTAGGCATGCCAGCTTAATTCTGTTACCTTGCATTTTCTACAGATAGCAAGTCATAAAAAGCTAAGTGATCTAGTTCAGGACTGTGCTGGAAACTTGTAAAGATAAAGATAGTTGTGGATTGAGCTTTTTTTGAGAGCCGCATTAAGCTGCTGAGTTGCTCACTCTGTTGGGAAATAGGTAAGTAACAATGAGACACGCTGTTCTTTGTGCAATTATGAATCTCTTCGTAGTGTACAGCAAGAGCAGGAGAGCGTCGAGTGAAGACACTCAGCAAGTGGATTCTAAAGCAGCCTTACTGACGGTTTGTATCTGCCTTTTTTGTTTTGTTAAGCGGAAACTGAATAAATAAAGGAGAAGAAACAGATTGTATAAAGAATAATACTGGTTTGTGGTCTCATTTGTTCAAGGAGGCAACAGAAGGGAACCTGTTTTGGCTGAGGGAATAGTTGTCCATGTTTTCTACTACATATCGTGCATATTGTGAAAACATGCTGCTTCCTGTTTATGGAAAAACCCACAACTTTTCAAGAAAATAACTATTGATATAATCCATAGAACAGTAGTGAATCTATAGCCTTATCTATTCTTTTAATTGTAATTATCATTCCTCATTTATATTGGAATCTTCCCCTTCGATTACAGTTCAGTACAGCCTGGGGAAGTATTTCTGATAAACAGGCTGTACTGTAAGATATGAAAACACGTTACCACCCCACCTCCAATTAAATATACTATGTTTTTCATACAAAACTGAAACCTTTGTTTTTCCTCTCCTTTGTTTTAAAGGATTGGTTACAAGGTAGACCTTCAAATAGCAGTCAGATGTAAGTAAGCTTTCTACTAACGGAGCAATTTTATTACTCTGGTTTTTGATTTTGTTTTTGATTGTTGTCTTTGGCTATAGTAGCATTCAGGTGCATTTAATGAAAAAACAAGGTTTAAGGGTTTTTTTCTAATAAATAACTGAATGTGTTCAGTGGAATGCTTTGACAGGTTCTATTTAGATGAATGGGGTCACATGTCAGAGGGCAAAACATGCTCTTAAATGAAAATGACTGTGTTGACACTTATTAAGGAGCTAGCTTCCTGGTAAAGGTCTTTACCCAACCTTTCAAACTGCAAACCACCTCTGAAACTGTGCAGACATTGCTCCTGTTAACAATTATCCCCTGAGTTAACTGTTAAAGCCATTACCTTATTATTAATCTGATAACAGAAGGGTAAGCTGTTGTGAACGAGTTTTAATTAAAGCACCTCTGTGGGAATGAGCTCTTGTGATGTAAACTTTACATAATGTTGTGCGTGACTTGGTGGTATTTAAAGTGTAGCTCTAAAAACATGAGATTACTTAACAGCCTTCCATTACTATTTTGTAATTAAGAAGCCTGTACTGCCCTTGAAAAATAGGATAAAAGCAGTACTGTGAGGCTAACAAGGTGACCTAGGACGAGGTGTCAGAATCGGTGAATACAATGCAAGTTTTTAAGAAGTAATGACTGTTGGTTTTGTGGCATTTCACAGGCCGTCTGAAGATGATGCGTTGAACGGTAAGTTGGTTTCTGCTGTAACCAAGCTGGGAGCTTTTCATCTAAGCAACTGTTCTGGTCTTGTATGAGAATGTATTCAACTATGGATAATTTGTAATTTAATAGACACATAATAGTGTGATTTAAAAAAAAAAAAATAAATCCTACCACTGATGGCTACAGTGCAAACTGTTGCCATTCACAGTAGGTCTCCTTCCAACCCTGATGGAGCAGCAGTATTAAACGCCAGCCAGGCAGGCTGGCAGCAAAGCCTTGTGGCTTTTATTTTATTTTATTTTTTAAATTGGTTGGAAACAGAAGTGCTGAGGTACTAACAGGCTGTTCTTACCTCTGCTGTCAGAGTGGTTCCAAAGAATATTTATCAATATGGTGATAGGTGCTTTATATATATAAATATAAATATAAATATATATATATATATATATATAAAAAATCCTACCGCTGAGCACCACAATTCTACCCCGAGGTACTGAAGAGCTAAGCATAATACGTAATCTTCTGCACAGTAAACCTTTTTCTTGGTTTACACTTACTTGGCAAGTGTTCTTTGCACGTGGTAATTTTAATACACTATACAGGCAGCAAGCAGTATCTCCTTTTTTTAAAAAAAATCTCTTTCAGGCATTGCTTCTCCTTTCAAGCCTATCATGGATATCAATTACTATTACTCAGGTCAGTCCCTCTTCTGAACTAATGTTCATATTTTTAATGACATTTGTTAGAGACTTAAACTTTAATAAATGCTGTAATTTTCCTCTAGCTGTAGAAAGAAATAACCTGATGAGATTATCGCAGAGCATTCCATTCACTCCTGTGCCTCCAAGAGGTAAGAGTTGTGCTTCTCGTTGCTGGTTGGGGAAGAAAATAAAACTAAACCCCTGTACAGATTCTTTCTAATATAGAATGATCAAGCCAGATTTCACACTTGCTGTGAGCAAGTGTGAAACTAAAGTTGTAGTGAACTAAAAGAAGCCTAGTGTCTGTCTTGCAACACTCATAAATGTAAATTAATATGACACCTTTTCTAGGGCAGCTCACTTGATTATGAAATCTTGATTTAATTGTAGTTGTCCTCAGAAATGATGATACAGTGATGATAGTATTGTGCTAATACTGTACTAATAGGTTTTATAACAAACTATCTGGAAGGATTCCTTTAAGTTGTCTTGACTCATAAAAAGTATAAAGAAATATTTATTCCGTGTACTGAATGCTGTTTGAACAGTGCCATTAATAGTTCTAATTAAGAGGACAAAACTGCTGTGCTACTTTGCTGCTGTGTGAAAGAAGTTGGAGAGGTGTCTCCCACTGGGTAGTTTAACTATTTTGTGAATTCAGGATGTGAGTAACAGCTTAATATTGCAGCATGTTGAAATCTAACAAACTGTGTTTTCAGTGCTTTTAATTTTAAACTTGGAAAATTAAACGCAGTAATTGCTTTCTGTTAACATAGGTGAACCAGTCACTGTGTATCGCCTTGAAGAAAGTTCTCCCAGCATCTTGAACAACAGCATGTCTTCCTGGTCACAACTAGGACTCTGTGCTAAAATTGAATTTTTAAGTAAAGAGGAGATGGGTGGAGGTTTACGTCGAGCTCTTAAAGTAGTATGCACGTGGTCAGAATACGATATCCTGAAATCAGGACATCTTTACATCATCAAGTCTTTTCTTCCTGAAGTTGTGAATACTTGGTCAAGTATTTATAAGGAGGACACTGTGTTACACTTGTGCTTGAGAGTAAGTTTTATCCTTATCAGTTATGAAACATAGACTGGCATTATATTTTAAACAGGAATTCTTCTCCTCTTCCTGTCCCCCCCCTTCTGCTCCCCCCAGTATATATTTATTAAAGAAAAAAAAAAAGTTAGTCTGGGGTTCATTATGAGCTAAAGAGTTAAAAACTCTGCTCCAGTATGGTTTATTTTAATTAGAACTCCAGCCATTATGATGTAGATTTAATTTTAAAAGCAAGTAATTTGTTACGCTGTCTTGGGGGAATAGAGAGTTACTGTTCCTGCTGCCCTTTGGGGTCCTTAATGTCCCCTGACATAAAATGCAGGGAATGAAATATGGGCTTTGAATTGTAGGAAATCCAGCAGCAGAGAGCAGCACAGAAGCTCACCTTTGCTTTCAACCAAATGAAGCCCAAATCCATTCCATACTCTCCAAGGTGAGTGTATTTTAAACTCCCATTCTGTTGCACTTTTTTTGGCACAGAAGAATGCCCACGGGGTTGTTAACAGATGGATATATTATAAAGATATCAAATATATTAAGGTACTGATAGGTGAATATATGTCTTAGAACATTACTGTGAATGTATTAAGCAGAATTATTGTTGGCAATATTGTCTATTGATACTTTTTGCACCGATTCTACCCTAGCGTGATAATATAAAAGACTTTGTATGATAGTTTCAAAGTATTTAAATTATTAGTAAATCAAATCAAAATCTAGTAGTAATGATATATTTGCCATTTATTTTAGAAATATATTCATTAGGAATGCTTTTTATACTAGGTTCCTGGAGGTTTTCCTGTTATATTGCCACTCTGCTGGCCAGTGGTTTGCAGTTGAAGAGTGCATGACTGGAGAGTTTAGAAAATATAACAACAATAATGGTGATGAAATAATTCCCACTAACATGCTAGAGGAGGTTATGCTAGCTTTCAGCCATTGGACATATGAGTATACAAGAGGAGAATTGCTGGTACTAGATCTGCAAGGTAATGTCTTTATTCTGAAACTGGGTTTGGGCCAAGGTAGATGCTAAGTGGGTTTTTCTCTTGTGTTAGCATTTTATTAAGAAATTGTGTGCCTAGAATACAAATAACAAGCATTATTTAGTGAATCTTGGTCTAACTAATCCAAATTTATGGTTGCCTTATTTAATCATAGGATCATTTAGGTTGGAAAGGACCTTTCAAGTCCAACTGTTAACCTAGCACTGCCAAGTCCACCACTAAACCCTGTCCCTAAGCACCACGTCTTTTAAATACCTCCAGGGATGGTGACTCCACCACTTCCCTGGGCAGCCTGTTCCAATGCTTGACAACCCTTTTAGTAGAGAAATTTTTCCCAATATCCAGTCTAAACCTTCCCTGGTGCAATTTGAGGCCATTTCCTTCTTGTCCTATTGATTCTTACTTGGGAGAAGAGACCAATTCCCACCTCGCTGCAACCTTCCAGGTAGTTGTAGAGAGCAATAAGGTCTTCCTGAGCCTCCTTTTCTGTAGACTAAACAACCCCAGTTCCCTCAGCTGTTCCTCATAAATCTTGTCCTCTAGACTCTTCACTAGCTTAATTGCTTGACCGTGGCATTAAATCTTACAGCAACACAGGGAATATAAATATATACACCTTTTCCTAGTGATATGAACCATAAAAAAATTTTATTTTTTGGCACATTTGTGTAGTGCCAATATGGTAAACTGTATGTATTTATCCTGAATTGTGTGTTGGATATTCTGGCTGAGAGAACTATATAGGAAAGTTCTTCCTCGTGGGTGAAAATTAAAGTTAGGAATTGCAGGCAAATGTAAAAATAGATGGAAGACATCTGAGAAGTACAGAGTGCTTGTTCAGGAGCAATTTTTATAAGGGTAGAGTACCTCACCTATCATTTGGGTTGGGTTTCTTTTTTCTGCTTTCATTCTTGGGGAAGCTGAGAACTCTTAGTGAAGAATGCCAAGGCTTTTCAATATTAATGCATTTATGTAATATATCAGATTTAACTTTTTCTTCATGTGCTGTCTGAAGGTGTTGGTGAAAATTTGACAGATCCCTCTGTGATAAAAGCTGGAGAAAAAAGGTAAGGTTAAAGGAGGATTTAAAAAGAAGTATTACAAAATTTTCACCAGAGAACATATGCAACCCATGTTTATGTGCACTTTATTTCTAAGGTCATATGATATGGTGTTCGGTCCGGCCAATCTGGGAGAGGATGCAATAAAAAACTTCAGAGCGAAGCATCACTGTAATTCCTGCTGCAGGAAACTTAAACTTCCTGGTAAGAGTTGCTGTATTTCTTCTTCTGAGATACTCATGTCATGAAATGTTGTATGACATGTAACGAAATAGTTATGTCGAGCTGTTGGAAGTGGAATAAGTAATAAACAGCAGTTTTGTAATTTTACTTTTTAAGAAGATCTGCTATTTGATAAAGGATCCTAGGAAGAATAGGAAAGGCAGGTCCAGATGATTGCAAACCTTCAAGTTTTTTAAACAAAACGGTGCTTGTGTTTGTTTTGAGGGGTTTTGTTGTGGCTTTTTGTTTGGTTTTGTTGTTGGTTGGGTTTGTTTGTTTGTTTTTAAAAACATGTCTAGGTTTGCAGGAGTTCAGTCTGTTAAAACTTTTGAATTCCAGATATTTTTGCTGCACAGACAACACTACACTCATCTCAAACCTTGAAATTGTTTCTCTGTATCAGGCTTTTAGACTCCAGCAGAACAACATAAGCAACTTGCATGATTCCTGCCTGTTTCATGCTTCTCATCCAGGTTGTTTCTCACATGAAGAGAGGTCATTTATTTTAAATTTGAGTTGTAAATGCTGGTAATGTCAACACAGATCATGGAAGGATCCAATTTCCATGGAAGATTGACTCAATACTTGCTCTAATATCTATAAATAAAATAATTCTGAGGTTTTCATCACTTTCTAAAGCAAAGTTTTAGGCTTCCAATTACATGTATGATGAAAACACCCTTCTCTGGCACAGTGCATCTTGAGGAACTCTTCTTTATAAGTACATATGCATACCCAATTCTTTGAAAGACTTTTATGCCCCCCTGATTCTACTAGCTCAAGAAATAGTAATCGATGACTTCATTTTGTTTGTACAGATCTGAAGAGGAATGATTACACACCTGACAAGATCATATTTCCTCAGGATGATTCCCCTGAATTGACAATTCAGCCTGGAAGCTGCACCAAAGAATCCGATTCAGCTAATTCTATTCGTCTGATGCTCTAATGATGTGACCAAATCAGTGGCTTCATCCAAACTTCACGGAATGTCACAAAGTTGTCACTTATCTTTCCTTCTCTATAATTAAAAGAACGATATGTCAAAACAAGGATTGCTGTCTTACAAGTGGAATTTTGCCTGGTCCGTAACCCGAGGACCCAACAACTTGTGATAACCAAGTACAGCAAACAGCTTGGTGGCTGATCATTTTAAAGGTGGAACGATGACAAGTATTCAAGATATGTTTTTAAAGGGGCTTTTTGGTAGAAGGTTTATTTTTTTAATTTTGTTTTGGTTTAGTGGAGAATTTTTCTCTCTGTAGTCCTGTGGTGTGCAATATACCTTCAACCAAAAGGATTTTGGTAGTTGATGTTTGTAAGGTAAAGCATTTGTCTGTTTGGCAGCTGTCTTACTGTCAATCAGCAAAAGACAGGAGAAAGCACCTACCTCTGTAACGCCAGAGTATTCTTTGGGCGTTTTTGGAAGTGTTCCACTAATGTTTTCTCACCAGATGTCTTTTAATCTGGCCTTTTGAAGAGGACAGAGACAAATGAGGTGTATATATGATGCCAGTAGGCTGAGGTTGAAGGTAGGAACTTGATCTGTTCCAATAGAGAGAGTCTCCTGAATCAGCATTCAGCTTCATGGCTGTAAAGCTGGGTGGTTTTTTGGTGGAATAGAGCCCTAATTGTGCATAATGAAATTTCTTGTTTTATACATTTCAATTTTATCAAGTCACTGTCAAATAGTAACAAAGCCATGATAGACTGGTATAATCGTATTTAATAGAAGAAATAGTATGTACTGGTCCAAATAAGTTGCCTTGTAAGAACACAAGTTGGAAGTGCTTTTCCTCGTATGTAGTGACTGCTTCAGAAGTTATGCCTTCCAAAGATCTCGTAAAACCAGTATATCAAACCAGAATGTACACATAACTTTTAAATGTATTTAAAATTGTGTAGAAAACATCTTCAATGTTATGTTATTTGTGGTACTTATTTAAGAGAGACTAGGGTTGGATTAGCATTATGTAAAGTACGGGAGATTGCAATGCACCCTCATGCCAATAAAATGTAATTTAACTGTCCCAAATATTGTTGAGCATTCAGCAAGAAAAAAACCTGTTGTCCAACTGAAGTTTCATGCTGCGATTTTTTTTGTTACATAGGTACTAATTTGTAATTTTTAATTAAAAGGGCAGTATATAGCTCTATAATTTTTTTATTCAGTAGTGTATCTTATAGATACAGACCTAAGGCACGAACACAATAGCTGTTTAAATGGTGTTTTATGTTTTGACGGGGAAAGGTAAAATGTTATAAGGATATAATACTGTATACATTTTGTATATCATTAAATCTTTAAAGAATCTAAAATAAAGTTATTCTTGTTTACAGACTTCTGCTGTCCGTTTTAGTCTGAAAGGTTGTTTGGGTGAACTAAAGTAACTTTTTGTGTGGAAAAAGTAGAATTTGCCATGCTGGATCAAAGCAGTTGTCTGCCTTTTGGCTAACACCAGAAACTTGGTGGGAGATAAAAGTGAAAACTCTCATAGGAGACAAACATGTGATGGCGTTAATGAATAAATGAGAAAAAATGTCTTAAAGCTCTTTACAATGTTTGTTTTGAATTAGGAGCTGCTTCTTGGATGCCTGACTGCATCCCCTTCTGTTGCTGTGAGGTAATGGGCAGTTATTCAAGATGTACGTGCACCTTTTTCATGCTGTATTCTTAGCCAAGTAACAGCAACAGCTGATCTATAAGTAAGTCTGGCTCCTCTAGAAATCCTCCTCAATTTGAGGAGCCTCAGGTGTTGTGAAAATGTGACCAAATTCAGTGTATGTAATAGGAAAACTGTTTGGAGAAAATTGTAAGTAAAACTTAAGAAACTTTTTTGTTTCCTGACAAACACTTAAAAACACGGTTAATTTTTACAACCATGATACTTGTGTGACTCAGTTCTTAACAAAATAAACAGATGTGATGGGTGTGTGTGGTAGTGGGGAGTGTTTCCTCTGCTCAGTGTTGCACTGACTAGGGCCTGAAGCCCTTCTAAGCCCAAAAGGGACAAATAGGGGGGATGTATGTAAGGCTGGGAGTAGTTAACACTGCATGTATTTCTGTACGTCTTCCTGGCATGAGTACTACTTAGTCTTGCAGCTAGAATTCTGTGAGAAGCCTGTCTAAAAACTACAACTTTCACAAATTACCTTTTTCACACTAGTAGAAAAAAATCATAAATGTAAGTATCCTTCAGGGAAGGTGTTGGAAAAGTGTGGTGACAAAGGAAGAAAAAAAAAAAGTTGGTTTCAAGAAGTAGCCTGACCATGTTAGGATAATACCATGTCCTGTGTAAGGAAAACACATTACTTGGTACCTTCCTTCTGTCTACTGTTCTCAGTGTATTTTCCATCATATCTAATTTGGTGCTCTCGCTCTAAATAAATTGTTGGCTGTGCTTATACTTGTCGTTAATGGAGTGAAATCAAGATACAATTCCTTCATATCACCTACAGTGGGGCCAGAATGTAAGTGTATAAAATTACTCTAGAAAACACTGTTGTTGTGTGCACTAGGGCATCACTGTAAACATAAAGCTTCTGAAAAATTTGTAGCTACTAAGCCTTTGAGGGTTCTAATTTATTTTTGTGTATTTGCTTTTTTAGGGCAGATGATGAGAATATTTAGTCCAGAACAGGAGCATGCCAAGAAAATCAAGAAGCAAGGTCCTGACATGGAGAACCCAGATGGAGTGGGCAAGAAAGGTAAGATACGCTGGGGTTATAGGGCTGATTACTGTTTCATTGGTAATAGTGAAATATATCTCAGTACTGTTTAACCATGTAGAAAGGTGAAGATATGTCAGCACGTGTTGTTGCACTACGCCAGAAGCTAATTAAAAAAAAAAAACCAAAACATCCAGGCAGTGGTTTTCCATGGGTCGTGCTGCCATATTGTTGGTTTTGTGCTAAGTATGAGATACAGATGGTGATAGTAGTAGTAATTGAAGTAGAAACTAAGCCCCAACAATTGCTGAGGGGTGTTGCAGAGCAGGAAGAGGAGGATTAGGACAAATTGCTTTTTGAACAGTACCTGAAAAACTCTTTCTTGAAGGGAAAGAGTTCAGGAGTCAAGTCTTGACTTTGAAGTCAAGAAAAATGTCAAGCTGATGATTTTCTGAGACTGAAACTTTTGGCTTTTCCTTTTTGGAAGATGTGAGTAATGACCTTTGCAACCAGTGGCAACCTTCTCTCATCTTTTTTTCCCAAAACCACAATTAACTATAAACAAAAGCTGCTGTTGGAAGTTGATGCTAGGCAGGAGGAAGCTTCCTCATCCCTCACACCCTTACTGCAACTGAACAAATCTGTTGTAGAAATTTGATAGAATTTTGTTTCTTCGAGACAGGTATTTGTGGTCATTCCTCAGCCTCTGCCGTGGCCTTAGCTCAGTCTTTCCCTAAGTTTGCATGAAACATCTGACTCCTCCATCCCACGTGAGTATCAGTCAGTGTGACCTTCTGTTAAGTCCATGGTAGAAAATACAGTATGTGTTCTAAGTAACAATATCATCTGTCTGCTGTTCCAGCCGTGTGGAGGCTGGGGAGGGACGTCCCCTGAGCCCCCGCAGGTGGTGGGAAGGGAGCAGTGGTGTAGAGCAGGAACTGGGATGAGGGTCTGTGAATCAAATCTGCCAGGCGTGAGGGAGACCAGGCGTAGGAACGACATGCCATGAGCAACTGGGAACGTGGGTAGAGGAATACTGGAAACACCCATGTCATTCACCAGTGACAAGAATCGTTCATGGGAAGACGGAAAAATAAAAGGAATTTCTGTTACTGGTTATCTTTGAAGGTAAGCTGGTGACCCAAAGCCAGAAAGCCTTGTTAGCCCTTTCTTACCTTAACAAAATATGAAGCTATGATATACATCCCATCGTCAAAGTGTTACAGTGAGATTGATAGCAGTGACACAGATAAGGTGTCCAAAGAGAGCTAGGAGACGGCCTTTGCTTAAAGCTTAACAAGTAAGAAAATCAGGGGTTTTTTTAATGGCTTCCTGTGCCTCTTCTGTGGATACTCGTTACATCCCCAGTTGTATGTTAAATAGGGAAAACCTGCTGCTCTTCAGTGGTATGTGAAATTCAGAGATCAACTACACTGTCTCATTAGCTAATTAAAAGACACTTCTCTGCCACTACCCTTTTTTTTCCTGGGAAAATTTTCTAAATACTAGTAAACTAATTCAATGTGATGTTTTGATGTAGTTCCATCTTCTTATGGTCAACACCCTCAGTCGTCGCTGCCCTTCTGTCAGAGCATGGCAACAATAAATGCTAACACAAGTGTGAGCAAACACGAACATAGATCAGGCTGCAACCCTCTGCTCAGTGGAATGGGGGGCTGCCATCTCTTCCCAAGCTTGTTTTGGGTGGCACGTAGGAAGGAGATGGCAGCAGGTTGGGCCACGTGTGTTCCCCTGGATGGAACACAACGGCATCACAGAGCAATGGGGCGGGGGTAGCCCGGGGACAGGACACACGGGACCGTTCCAGTCGTACCAGGGAGCTGGATGGAAGAGGTGAGGTGTGGAGAAAAGAGGGGAAGAGGCAGCCCCACTCTCTGTGAGGCTGCCGGTGGCTTCCAGCCATCTTCCCTACCCGATGGTCCCAGTGTGTTTTCTTCTCGGAGTTGCTGTTTCTCGGAGATGGCTGTGAAAGAGAGAATTGTTTTCAGAGGAGACTGGTCCATAGGTAGAGCTGCTTGGAAACGTTGGCTCTGCTGTTACTGAAATTTAAAATTAAACCATTTTATAGTTGTTTTGTAGCTATTAGATGATAGAAAACGGCTGTTGCCCTGGGGGATTTCCAGAAATGGAAACCTGGGTATGTGTTGTTCAACTGAAGGGCAAGAAACGGCTTTTCTTCTTCTACAAAGACTGTTGAGGTGTCAGAATTTTTCCTCCTCCTGCATCAGAACAAAATAGCAGCCCTTAAAAATTCGAGGACGGCAGCATCAGTGATTGGATGTGGGTTGTGCAGGGCCTGTGTTCAGAAGGGTCTTCTGCCGTATTGGGGATAGGGATTAGTCCAGGACAGACTTGTGCAGCAAGAAAACAAGCCTGTTAAAATTTTCTTAAAGTGAATTAAATAACGTTTTCTGGCAAAAGTCTACACCACAGCCTGTTTATAATCGTATCATCTGGACTGCAAGCTATGGTTTTGGAAAATATATAAGTACCAGACAACTGAGAAAATGAAAGAATGCATTCTGTAGGGAGGAATGTTTAAGATACCTATTTACAGCTGGTTATAGTCTTTGAGTAGTTGCGTGTGGAGTCAAAGACTGCGTGAAATTTTAAGAATAACTCTAAAATGTCAAGTATTTAAATAATACCTGTTAATGATGTATCTTACCACATTGGGAAGAGCTTAGTGTGGGAGATGACAGTCTTTGCCACTGTATTAGCTTGATGAAAGTAAATGCAAATGTAACTTAGAAGGTCCTGGCATAGCAGGGAACCTCCACAGCCAGTGTTGTTTTCTAAAAAACAATACAAAAAGCACTGGAGCATTTTAGGTTTCTTCTATTGTGGGTTTTTTCCTAGTAGGTGAAAGTATGACTCCATTTACTTGAAAAGTGTGAAGTATTTCTGCGAGGAACCGATGGAGGAGATGAACATCCAGCACCCTGGGCTCACTGGCCTGAGGAATCTGGGCAACACCTGCTACATGAACGCAATTGTGCAGTGCCTCTGCAGCGTGCCACCACTTGTGGAGTATGTTCTCTCAGGAAATTACCAAGCAGCCCTACACAAGTAAGTTGATTTATTCATGCTACTTACCTTTTTCTGCTTGGCACTGCCGTTTTCCTTCCAAAGGATACGTGTTGCCATGAGAATGGCCAAGGCAGCCACCTACCAGCTCCCCACCAGGCAGTTACAGTCAAATTAGCCACAGGCTGGTTTCCTCCTCCTTCCTCTGAGACCCTGAGTGGTTTCCTTGCTGGGTAACTGAAGGATTATACTTACTTTTTTTTTTTTATTGTCATTTTGATGGTAATACCAGTTCCTGTCACTGCTGTCTCAGTGGTGATTCCTACTACTTTCTAGAACCTCAAGAGTCCCTCAAACCCAATGACAGGCTGTCAGAGCTGTAGCGTATCTGTGCATATTTTCTAACTTTATATATTATGCTCCCATTTGAAGGTAGAGCCACCGTCTTTTCATGCTTTACCTGAAACTCTTGTTTATTTTTTCCAAGTGAGAACAGTGAGTCTGCAGCTGCCTTTGGATCTTTGATGTCTGATATGTGGCGTGGAGAGTTTGACTCTGTTTCCCCAGAGGTTTTTTATTCAGTCCTTGGGAAGCAGTACCCAACTTTTAGCAAGAGGACTCAGGAGGATGCACAGGAGTTTCTGATCTGTGTGCTGAATGAGCTTCACCAGGCTCTCAAGAAGGTAAGAGCCCAGCCGTGGTGTTTTGGGGACTGTAGCTGTTTCCTCTTTGCATTCTGTGATTTAGCATTCCATGTAATAATTGTCTATCCACCTCTTCTGAACTACGTGATCTAACTGTCAAAAACTGTAATTTTCTCCCTTTGTTTCATACCCATGTACACACAACAGTTCATTGCTTCTTGTCTAATGCTACATCAAATTTGCAGCCCCCCATCTAAATGATAATGCTGCCTGCAGCTTCATTATCCTCACCTCTCCCTCTCTTTGCTCTTTCCATGCTTTATGTTCTTCCCTTTTTTCATCTGCCTGAAATATTCATGTCTGCCATGTCCCCATGTCTGCCTTTCTCTTCTTCAGATCCACCGATAGAGAGTTTGACTAGCAATTAAATCACTTCCATCTAATGTCCAGAATATTTTATTTTTATTTATTTTTTCTCAGGAATTTAGCTTACTCTGCACGTATGAAACATCAAATAAAGTAACAGCATTTTAGAGCCAAGTTCTGTGACAAGACTACTAGCCTGCACAGGCAGGGGGCAGCAACCATTAAAACCCAGTGAGGGTACTCCTGAAACTATTGGTTAACTGCATGTTGTTAATTTTTTTTCTTCTTCTGTATAGTCAAGCAAAAGAAGATGCATAACCAATGCAAAAGCAAGCGGAGGGAGTGTCAGTGAAACATCTATTATCACACAGTTATTTGAGGGACAACTCAGCTATGAGATCACATGTCTGAAATGCAAGAGCACCACTAATAGACCCGAGAGCTTCACTGTTCTTTCCCTGCCCATCCCTTCCAAGAGTGTGTGCTCTCTGCAGGTACGACTTCTGATACATTCCTGCTGGTTTCTGCTTCTTGTGGGAATAGATAGCTTAGACCAGTATGTGGTATTGAAGATGCAGGATTTTAGTTACTTTGGTTTCCTGGGCACTCTGAACCGGTCCTAGGAGCAGTGGGGTTTCTGTACTGGTCTCTGGACTGCAGAGGCTGGTAAGGTTATGGGAGCAACACTCCTGAGTTGCCATGGGATGAGGGATATTAAGATTGATCAACAGCAACTGTGAGGGTTTCTTTCACTCATCCAGGTATTCCCTCATTTGAGGGGGAAAAAGGAAGCCAACGTTGGCTGCTTTGTATTCCAAGAATATTTGTAATGTCAGCCTTTCTACGTCATGCTTTGATTGGGAAGAGAGCTCCAAAATATGGCAAACGCTTCTCTTACCTTGCTTAGGATCTTCAGGGTGGAGATCTGTTTGATAAATTTTTTTTTTTTTTTATTGTTTTTTCCTTTGACAGGACTGTCTTGAATGCTTCTTTCAGCAAGACACACTGACTTGGAACAACCAAATCTACTGTTCCTGGTGTGGAACAAAACAAGATGCTGTAGTAAAGGCCACCATAACCAAGGCACCACAGATCATTATTTTTCACCTAAAGAGGTACAGTCTACATAGGGTAGGACATGGCTCTTTCCTGGGATTTGTGAGACTAGAAGGACGTTAAGGGAAAAAAAAATGCTGCAGATGAGTGGGTTTAGTACTTTAGATACCTGAAAGCTAAATGAGCAGTTACAGAAATATACCTGTCAAACATGCAAGTTGCATTCCTGAAATCTCTGACAAGGTGTTCTGCCTTACTCTGCACTGCAGCTCACCAAATAGCACTCACTATATTTGGGATCTCTTCCAAAGGGAAGAAAAACTAGTGCAGTGGTTCATATGGTCAGATATCCCTGCGAATACAGGTTCCTCTGGCAAGTGGGATTGTGATTTGAGTTTTAAGTGCAGGACTGAAACAGGGCGTTCTGCTGGTCATTATTGCAGCTGAGACACTGTATTTTTGTTTATGCCTTAACTACATCAGCTCTAATCAACTGGGTCTACTACATGGAGAAGTGCATCGGTGTAAGAGCTCCTGATTAGCAGGCTTCACCAGCCACACGTGGCCAGATGCTAAATTTATTCTCAAGAATTTATTCTTAACAACTTCCTACCTATAAAGAAAATGACTCTGGGATGACTTAGTTTCCCCAAACTATGTTGTGTAAAGTTATTATTTAATTTCCCATCTAGCATCTGCTTTCCTTGACATGCTCAGAGGAACTTGTGATCCCCAGCTGCAGCCCTTGGCCACGTTATAAATGTTTAGAAGGATAGTGTTGTACCAGAAGTTACAGAGGAGAAAGGGAGGGAGCCTGGCACAAAAGAAGAGCTGACAACAGCAGTGCAGTCCAAAATATTTAGGACACAGTGAGAGTGATGCAGAGATCTGAATTCTGGCTGCTCTTGGCACCTGTGTCCATTTCTAATAGATAGAAGGATCAGGAAGCAAGAGCTTTGCTTTTCTTTCCGGACATCTGAATTTAGTGCATTTTCTGTCAGTTTACTGTAATACTCAACATGAATACAGATCTTTCTCTTTCCAAAGACTGGGTAGTCAGTTGAGCAACCACCACAATGCAAGAAAGAAGCTGTTATTTAAAAGAGTTTAAAATTTTATTTCAGGTTTGAATGGCAAGACTGGGGCGAAAGGAAACTCTCAACTGACATCTGCTATCCGCTCAGCAATCTGGACCTCTCTCCCTACAGTTCCCCTCTTTTCTACAAGAATGCAGAATACAGCTTGTGTGCTGTAGTGGTGAGCTCTGCCTTTCTTGCTTTTACTTGTAATGCCCTGCTTCACGGAGCAGATGAAGCCTGTGTTAGTTTGGACTTTATAGATATGATTTGTATTTTTTTATATATATATATAGATGCTTTTCATACAGGGTTTTTTTACCTGCCATGAATCCAGTAACAGTAGGTAATCAAAGAAGAGAGAAGCTACCACTCCTCGCTCCTTCCTCCCCCCATCCCCATTTTAAAAAGCATTCACTCCTGGCAGGTAATGCCTGGCTGGACCCTCCTATCCTGCACGGATCCTGTTTATAAATAAGGACAAAATGGTCTCTTTTTCATTCGCTCACTGCAAGTGGGGCTTGCTTATAGTGACCCGT
This sequence comes from Athene noctua, assembly GCF_965140245.1. Taxonomy (NCBI): domain Eukaryota; kingdom Metazoa; phylum Chordata; class Aves; order Strigiformes; family Strigidae; genus Athene; species Athene noctua. The sequence continues at coordinate 4,920,256 of NC_134049.1, forward strand.
ATTGGGCTAATTGCTGGGTTGCAAAATTAATATTGCAATAGAAAAGCATAATCGTCATCTGGTTAGAATGGCTCTGTTTTAAAGCATTTATTTGAGGAATTACCATTCCTCTCTGTAGGCCAAAGGAGGCTAGAATCTTCTCTCCCATCATTTTCAAGTGCAAATAAAAAATGATTGCCAGTTCCATGCTTTGCCTGGTAAGGAGGGAGAGATACTTCTTTTTTAACAGAAGTTAAAAAAATGTTTTTGTTTGTTACAGAATCACTCTGGTTTTCTGAACAACGGCCACTACACGGCGTTCTGCAAGCATCCAGTCACCAAAAACTGGTACAGCTTTGATGATGTGCAGGTCACCGAGATCCCAGATTCCTCAGTGCAGACTGACACAGCCTATCTCCTGTTCTACACCTCGCATGGCCTTCTCTACACCCATTAAAAATCCACTACCCCTGGGAAATGAAGGAGTAGGCCAGCAATTAGAATTCAGTGGCAGCATTAGCCAAGTCTTGTTTCATCAATAAACTAGAGCATTTGTATTACTGATTATCTGTTGGGGTCTTTCAGGAAGTAATTTTGAGAGAGGAGTTACAGCTCCCAAGCCTGTTAAAGAATGTATATCTGCTCCATTAGGTCTAATGTTGGGTTTTTTTTTGTGTGTGTGAAACCTCATGCATCCCTCAAAAGAACACAAATGCTGAGCATATTGATGTACTTACCCAAAAATTCCTGTTTCTCTGTTAGTTAAGTGTATTATGTTGTTGTATTTGGTTTGTGTGGCAAGGTTTTGGTAGTGGGGGGCTACAGGGGTGGCTCCTGTGAGAAGCTGCCAGAAGCTTCCCCCATGTCCCATAGAGCCGATGCCAGGTGGCTGCAGGATGGACCCGCTGCTGGCCAGGGCTGAGCCCGTCAGCGATGGTGGTAGCGCCTCTGGGATAACATATTTAAGAAGGAGGAAAAAACCTGCACAATAGTAATTGCTGCTGAAGAGAGGAGTGAGAATATGCGAGAGAAACAACTCTGCAGCCCCCAAGGTCAGTGGGGCAGGAGGTGCTCCAGGGGCTGGAGCAGAGATTCCCCTGCAGCCCATGGTGAGGCAGCTGTGCCCTGTGCCCATGGGGGTCCACGGGGGAGCAGAGACCCACCTGCAGCCCAGGGGGACCCCACACCGGAGCAGGTGGGTGCCCGGAGGAGGCTGTGACCCCATGGGAAGCCCACGCTGGGGCAGGCTCCTGGCAGGAGCTGTGGACGCGTGGAGAGAGGAGCCCACGCTGGAGCAGGTTCACTGGCAGCACTTGTGACCCCGTGGGGGACCCACGCTGGAGCAGGGGAAGAGTGTGAGGAGCTTCCACCTGAGGAGGAAGGAGCAGCAGAAATGATGGGTGATAACTGACCACAACTCCTCTTCCCTGGCCCCCTCTGCACCACTCAGGGGGAGCAGGTAGAGAAATCAGGAGTAAAGTTAAGCCTGGGAGGAAGGGAGGGGTGGGGGGAAGGTGTTTTAAGATTTGTTTTATTTCTCTTTGGTTTGCAGTACGTTAGTTTTCCCAAGGTGAGTCTGTTTTGCCCATGATGGTAAGTGGTGAGTGACCTCCTGGTCCTTATCTCCACCCGGGAGCCTTTGGTTACATTCTCTCTCCCCTGCCCAGGTGAGGAGGGGAGCGACAGAGCAGCTTTGGGGGGCACCTGGCCTCCAGCCAGGACTGCAGGATACCAAGGTGAGAGCATACGACCAGACCCCTGAGGGTCCAGGTGTTCCAGAAGAGAGGAGGGCATGAAGTGACCGTTAATAGAAGAGAAAGAAAAAGGCATTATGCTAGTACTGCCATTTTTTGCCCCTCTAGCACTGCAAACTTGTTTGCAGCTTGTAAGCTACTGAGAATCAATCCTGATCATAATTCTACCAGCAAGACATGCACATGTAGACAGGTAAAAGCTCAGAATCTGAGATTTGATATTTTGAAGAAGGAAAACTAACCCAAATCCAGAGCAGGGAAATGCACAAGATGCAACTAAATAGTCTGTAAACTAATCAGTTCTACATAAAGTAGTATTTTTTTTTTATCAGAAGAACCTTTAAACTGTGTGAACATGATTCAGGGACTGTCATCATGTAGAATCCTGACCATCACAGAAGCTGCTTGAGAATGAAAACACCAAACCCAAATATACATTTAACAGGATATATTTTTAAATAATTTCTTCATTAAGGTTTTTAATGCATGTGTACATGAAAATTTATATTAAAAAATTAAAAAGGAAAATCTTGTTTGTTTAGAATAACTCTGAAGTGCACAAATATTGACAAAAGCCAACAGAAAAAAAAAAATACAGCTCTGCTTTTTTATTAAGTAGTGTTGCAATTACTCAGAGCTGGCAAATAAACGCAATCCTCTGAGTTTTAGAGATTCTCACAAAAAGGACAACTGTTTATTATATACATAGTTCTGATGTGCAAGTATGCAATCAATATGTACACTTACATTCCTAACTGTTTACATCATTCTAGAGTATTCACAGTAGAATCAAGCTTAAGGTTAGAAATGTGAAAAGGCCATAACAGTGAAAGAAAATAATAATTAAAAAAAAAATAAAAATCAAGATATGCCTTGGGATTTTAAGACATTTTAAACTACTTGTTAATAGATTTCAGATGACTAAGCTAGAATTTAATTTTGGAGCAGACTAAAAATATAAGGGGTTTTTTAAATAAATGGTAATGCAAGTATGCTTTTTAAATGGTTTCACAGATGGCAGTATTACCACAAGCATTATTAATCAGTCTTCTGATTTTTAAGCACTAGTACTGACCAGAAAGCGCTTGCTTGCAGAAAAGCTGCTGCAACCATCCCCAGATCTGTGACTATGTTTGTCCTAGTTTTGCATATTTAAATGCATTCCCATACCTACTTTGCTCTTGTAACCAGTTTTCTTAACCCACACTGCTTTACGTGGCCATATCCACTGCTCGCTGTTCGTAAGAAGTGTAAAAGAGAATATACGCAGCTGAGGATTTCACAGATGATGCTGAGATCTCAGATACTTCATGGTCATCAAACTTAAACCAGCGTTGTTTTGAAGCATTTTTGCAGTAGGCTGTATAGTGCCCTCCATCCAACCCGCCATAGTGATTCTGTAAATATAAGAAGGAAAAGAATTAACGGCCTCAAAAGCTGCCATTTCTTCTCTGGTTAGGAGAATAAACTAGAATGTGAGATTTTTACTAAATACCAGTAACTTTTTTTTAGAATACAACTCAATCTGCAACCAGGTAGGCACCCTGGAAATCTAGATGAATCCCACAGGCTAAGCCAAGCCTTGGCATAGAGACCAACTGAACTTTGAAACGTGACGTGGTTACTTACTGATACTGAAAACAGATTGTATCTCTTCAAGTTAGTCTTTGGACCAATAACATACTGTGAGAGGTCAAGAGTTTCCAATGGGAAATCTACAGAAGTTTGAAGCTTTTGCTTCCATCTTCCATCATAGGAAAATCTAGAGAATTAAAAAGCATAATTAAAGGTTACAGGTTGTTCACAAGCTATCTATGAATATTAAGTGCGTTTCCCTTCCCTGTTTTTGTCCAGGACATAACCTCAACTAAAGCATTTGGCCCCCAATTTTGTTAATGCTTGCACACGTGTTTCTTAGCATAAATGAAAAGAGATTAATTGTAAAAGGGCTTTGAGAACTACAGCCTAATAAGAGGCATCAGATGAAAATAAATTCTTGCAGCAGTACAACTGGAAATACATCTGGCACTTTCTCTAAGAATGGCTAGCTATTGCACTGGAACAATCAACCTCCATCAAAGCCTGGTCACTTCAACCTAATGAATTTTTTACCAATCACTGTTTGTCTTACCTTTTCAAGTGCACAAGAAGAACGGGTGGTAATTTCCAAATTTCTATTTTTTTCAAAGAATCCCTTCGAGTTTTGCAATGGCTACAGTAAAACCTATTGTTATCAGTGAGCTTCTCCTCTTTGGAGAACAATCTAAGGCATTCCTAAAACAAAATGCGAAATACAAATTGTGATGAGCAGGTTTTTAAGAAGGCGTAGCAAAAATTGTTTCCTATTTGGTTATCAGCCTGCATCAATTATCTGTGCCATGTTTCACAAAAATGAGGAAAAGTGAGTTAATGTGTGGAAGTAGATTTTACTGCATATATTAATTAGCTGCAAGTCCTTCAAAATGTACTTACGATACTTCATTTAAAAACACAATATTTATACTACAACCTACAAAAGCAAATACTATACATTTCTGATACTGTGGCTTCACTATTTCCATCCTGCTTGTATTTCAAAACTTTGAAGGAACGACCTATTTTTAAAAACTTTAGAAGAATTAAAAAAATAGCAAAGACTCAGATGTGTTCATGTTTCAGCTTGGTTTAAATTAAGCTGGAATACTGACCAACCCCTTCAACAAGAGGCTTAGCAGAAGCAACATCATAATGAGTCACAGGGAAATGATTTTTTTTACTTCAAGAACTGTTTCCTTCTAGTTCCACCGTACCTGCAGTGTACATTTACTAGTGGATGCAAGTGGTAATGACAAATACATGAAAGCCTCAAAGGTTCGGGACTTCTTGTGACACGTAAGACACTGCACTGTAGATTTGAACTGGCCTTGAAAGAGTGCCACAATAATGGATTCGTTGAGCTGTTTGTGTTTGTGCCAGGCTAGTTCTGCTGCTCTGAAGTCATCAAGATGATCATTGTTTTCTTCCTTGTATCTTTTTCTGTTGTCAGCCTGGATAACAGAAGTTTAAATACCATAGCCATATATTAACATATATAAAAACAGGAAGTCTCCTCTATAAGCAAACACACTATTGAATATTTTTAAGAATATTTAAACATGTCAGTGCAGTCATCTATTTCTTACCTAGGCAGCCTTCTTCCATTACTCCCTTCAGCACCTTATACTATTTCAAACTAAATTCCTACTTTAATTCTGAATACTCTTCTACATAAGGTTCCAGTAACATAATCATCTTAGGAGATAAGAGGGTATTTTAAAAATTTATTTCTCTTGATCATCTGACAGATGTATAATTTGTTACAAGCATATTGCTTACCTTATTTAGGTCTTCATGCAAGCCATCCATTAGAAAGAGAAGCAACTCTTGGGAGTCTTGTTGGCTATATCCTGCAAATTGGTCATTAATCTTCCCAATTGTAATTTTAAAGTCTTTTGGACTGATATATTTATACTGTCCTGTCCATAAAGCTTTCATTATTACACCAAACTCTTCAGCCACTTCACCTTTATGTCCCAAGAAATTTGACCTATAAAATTAAACAGACCACAAAAAATAGTGAGCCCTTCAAATAACTTTTTTTTTTTAATATTAATTCAAGATGTTATCCCCATTTCAAAGTAATTTCTTTAGATGAAGAAAAACTGGCTGTTAGATTGAGTTAGAATTTTTGTCTACTTTGGCACTGTAATTTGGTTCCATATTTGAGACTGGGCTGATGAAAAGTACAACTGTAAACTGCTATTTCAATATTCTGTTTGGTTTTAGGAGACTCTAGTACACTTATATTTATGAATGTGGCAAGCACAATTTAATTAAGACTGTCCAGTACAACCTATTTCTTCACACACACGAACTCTGAAAACGTCGAGACAAGTTAGCGTTTGTCTCCTACTTAAAAAAATAAACCACCCCCCCTTAACAACCCACTAAATCAATTTTTTGCATTAACAATTGTAAATGCTTGTCCTTCAATTATAAATTAAAGGATGCGAATAAGAGATTCTTACCTGTTAATATCATCTTGATACAAGTTTCTGTTAAAATAATCAGCCAGGTGAGGTGCATTGCACAGACACTGTAATATGGAATTCATGTAGCAAGTGTTCCCTAGATTACGAAGTCCTGTAAGAGCTGGTCCCGATCCCCCAAACACAGGATTAAGATTCCGAATTTGTGATGCAGAGAGTCTTGAAATTTCTGCTTTAGTGTAACAGACTGGTCTGTAAGGAAGAAATTATTTTTTTTTTTTTTAGGAGTCTCAGGCTTGGTGAGGCTGTACACATGAACTAACAGAACCAGCCTCCCTCACAGGGAATGAAATATCCTGGCACAAGATGTCACCAGATGCCATCACTTAAGGTATTCAAAACCAGTCAATGCAATAGTGAGAAATCCATATAATGAGGCTGAGCTGTAGGCTCCACATCAGTGGTTTTGTTTTGCTTTTTTTAAATTCACAGATGAAGAATTAGCTGTTGATTTAACCCAGTGTAAAAACTCTGCATTTCACAAGCTATCAGAAAACTGGCATTTAATATGTTAACACAAATTCCACAACTTAAAAAGCAACTATTATCCAATTACACTGTGACCTCTGAAATTCTTGTTAATACGTAACAATTACGTGAATTCTCAGAAGATAACTGCTCTATACATTGAACTTTTAGCAACGAAATTTAAGTTTATCACTCCTGCATCCTTTCAAATGTACTTAGAAATTATTAATGAATTTCAGTTGGTTTAACACAAAGAAAGTCATATATGCTATCATATTGCATGAGTTGTGGTATAACTTAGGGAACATACTTATTGTCACGATTGACTGCAGGAGTTACAGGAATTCTCTTCTTCTCTTCCTCCTGAATGGCTTGGGTTATATCTGGGGAAGAGTAGGAGCGCTTCAGTTTGGAGTGTTCTCTTTCCCGTTCAACAGACACCTGTGGCTTGGGTTTATGAGTTGGAGGGGTTGATGGAGGAGTGGATGAAGGAGCCATTTCTGGTGGATACATATGAACAGTATTTGTTGGCGAGTGATAGTAACGAAAGGTTCCAGTGATTGGATCCAGAAACTTGGGGAAAAAAAACAAATTGTTTCAAAACCAAGTAAAAATCCATCATTAACTTACTTACCTATTTTTGAACTACTGTAAGAACAGTGCATGAGTTTTTCAAACACTTGAGATGTTAACAGTCATGACTGGCCTCAATACTTGATTAGATTTACTGGAAGGCATTGCTTTCACTAAAATGCATATTAAACAGCAACTGCTTAGTACCAGAAACACCAGGTGAGCTCTCCTAGTTTCATTATAAATAATTTTAAAATTCAAAAAATAACCATGTGGAAGTTGAAAGAGAAAAAATAACTTTAAAGAAAATTAAAAAAAATATCAAACAAGCTCTAACTTAGAAATAAGGCACAGCTGAAATGCATTACAAAACTGCACAAGGCAACTTGATTGTTACATCAGAATAGAACGTTACCTTTGCCCAACCTTCAGGCAGTCCTGGTATTATCCTTCCCATTTCTTCACTTCGTGCTCTCATTAATGGCTCCCGCTGAGACTAATAAATAAACAGAAATGTAAGGTACATACAGTTACTTACACAGAGCAGCAAGCTGCCTGTGACTTCCCTATATAGTTACATGATTCAGTGCAAAAGAGTTCAATAAGAAATCCTTGATTATAGCTGGAAATACAAGTTATTTTAATGGTAATATGGTACTATCATTTTCTATCATTCAGTCTAAACAAAACCCATTTGTTGACATGCTCCAGAAAAAAAAGACAGTTCAGTCTCACAGAACTCTAAATACTCAATTTCTTCCCTAAAGAGGCTACTTTATTAGGAATACATGCTTCTGTTAAACACGTAGGGATGATCTTTTCTCTCTTTCAAAGCGGTATGTGAAGGACTATGCGTGAGATGACAAACAAGTGTGGAATGCTTGTTAATGCCATCAGAAACATGTGAAGACTTCTAGTGAAAGCTTCAAATATTTTTTTCAGATGAATATGACAAATGTAAAAAAGCAAAGAAACAGCTGTAAACATGGCATAGTCTTTTCTTAAGATGATGTCTTTAAAAATTGAAATGAGGTGGAATTTAACATAATATGATAATCATAAAGCATCTGCGCTTGATTTGTTTTGGCTACATACAACACATTGTATTTACTTTAAGTCTTTCAGTATCTTGTTCAGAATCCTCTCTAAGGGGTCCTGGCTTTTGAGCTCCACTGTCTGGTTGTCCTTTAACCCCAGTCTGCTGTAAAAGATTTTGAGAGAAGGCTTTCAATTTTCATCTAGAATACCAGTAAAGAATGCTGATAAAGCAAAATAGGGAAAAAGCAGAGTTATATTTTCTTTTTTGGTTGTTAAATGCATGTGCCACAAAGAAGTGGTTAGAGCAGGTATCTACACCTCGTTTTAATTTTTCCTAGTCTATAGTATAGGCAGTTTGCTGGAACAGCCTTTGTAGCTATATGTTCTATGATATAAGACAGTCTGGCGTGTAGTTTCAAGGGCTCAGAAATAATATGCAGAAGTTCTGCCTACACTACTTTCCCCCCTAAAGGCTGTAGGTTTTACAATTTGTTTTTAAATGAAAGATTTTTTCCCCTTTTACTTCTCACTGTGACAGAGCCCCTCTTATGAAAAAGGCGAACTGTGAAGCCAACATCATGAATGTATTTTACAATAAATCATTTTGGCATTATGTGAAGCTGCTCTGTCAGTCAAAAGCTCATGAACGACCATGCTAAGTTTGGCCAGATTTATTTTGGCTTCCTTGTGCATTTGCATTACACAAGCATCAAAGTTTGGTCAAAAACTGCAATCGCAGTTTTATCTTAACGCATATTCTTGAGAAATGGCTTTTAAGACATCACTTCCATTATTAACTCAGCTTCACAAATGGCTCCTGTTTCATATCAAATGACTTTGACATTCTCAGAAATTTTGCCCTTTTTTTTAAGAATCTGAGGAAAGAGGGAACTATCACCCCCCTGCCCCCAAACAGTTGGAACCAGACTGTTCTCAGCAAAAATTCTAGATTAGGTCATTGCTTTGCTTCCTGTGCTAGTCAACAAAATCCTGTTATATCAGCATTTACGCAGCTGGGGGCACTAATGAGTCTGTTATAATAATCTAATTCTGTCTCCAGCATGTGTTACAACAGTATACTACACAGCACTGGGCAAGTACAAGAGAGAAAGTGTCCCCATGCCTCTCTTTTTGAAACAAGAGGATTGCAGTCTATGAACTATTCCTTCTAGCTCCATGTCAGTGGGTAGTTTTCTTATTCTATGGGGATTCCATGCTGCCCACCTACAAGCAAGAATCGAGGCTGTCTTGCAAAAAAATCTCTTTGTGTCTTAACTTTCTCCTCTATGTAAAAATGGCCTAAATAAAAATCCAGTGATGTATTTAAAATTTGATACTAAACCCTCACAAATAATTCTCAATAGTTACTCCACATTTGCTGATGTTTTTCTCTTTTTCACTAACCTTGCCTGAAACAGTCACAAAGGTCTGAGATGCATCACCCAGTGCCCGTCTCTGCATTTCTGGTGTTCGAGTTCCCTTTTCTCTTTCCTCTATAGATATTTTGTCAATCTCAATCCTTTTTGCACCAATGCTTTCTAGTTCATTTTTATTCTTTTTTGCTTCTATTGCTTCTTTGCGTGCTCTTTCTTGTTCCTTTTCCTCCTGTTCTCTTTTTATTTGCTCATCCCTCTCCTTCTGTTCTCTGTCTTCTTTGGATTGCTGTAGCTTTTCTTTGTGTTCCTTTTCTTTCTGTTCTTCTTTCGCTTTTTGTTCTTGTTCTTCTTTTTCTCGCTTGAGCCTCTCTTTCTGTTCTTCTTGTTGCTTCTCCCGAAGTTCTTTTTCCCGTCTGTTTTTCTCTAACAGAGCAGCAGTTTCTGCATGTACACGACTTTTTTCTTCTTCTGTCAGAATGCTCTTTGAATCATGTAATGGCTTTGTGGACCGGTCTGGAACTATTCGTCCATTTTCAACAGGCTGGCTGTCACTGACTGTACTTTGAGATTTTGGTCTGTTATCATCAGGGATTTTTAGCAAAGGCTTTTTAGTACGATCAACCTATAACACAAAGCATAGAACAATAAATCACTACAACTATTACTGCTCTGCTAGCTAAGCTTTTTCTAGGTGAGATTTTTATAAGAGAAGAAAAGATGATATAAAGTTGACTTCTGCCAGAGAGACAGTGAACTTTCAATGTCATTAAATCTGGTAATTTAAATTGCTTGTTAGTAAAATTAGGTATTCACTTAACTTCCAGATGTGAGATAAGAATCAACAAGCCTTACAGAACCATAAGGACAGCATTAAGCACTGATTACTACAAGTCTTTATTTTCAGGTTTTCAAAGGTGAACATTTTAGAGCAATCAGGCAGCTAATCTGGGTTTGGCTCTCTCAGTCATGTACCAGAACACGTGATTAAGGCAGATGTGCTTGCTGGGAAGAGGTATTTAAGAATGGCTTATGCTCAGACCTAGGAGAACAACTTGGTTTTGATACTGATGTAGAAGTTCTGAAGAAATAAAAGCTTATCTGGTTCAGAGAATAACAGAAATAACGTCTTTACATTTTACAGTTTAGGGTCCCTTGCCTGAAAACTGGATTAAAGGCAGTATCTAGAAAGGTGAAAGTGAAGTTTGACTTTAGTCTTGTCTCCTAAGGAAAACACTATTTTATTACAAGGACTCTACAGAGATGTCTTTAGAAAGCTTTATCCCCATGAAAGGAAGAAATAAATCACTATATTTTCACTACTGGGCCAAGAGTGACAAACCACATAAATGTTTTATTATTTGAAGAAAGATACAGTTGCTGGAAAGCAAACCTTTGGAATTGCCAAGGTAAGCCATGACCTAACTGCCCTTCC